>NC_092815.1:50876352-51153852 GCF_023375885.2 Dermacentor andersoni
GCGTACTGTGTATCCCTTGTTTGCAGGAAACAAGCGACACAACAGGACGCGGCGCCTTTACACAGCTTCAAAAGCGCTGCATGCGCTTAATGGGCATCTTGCTCGCCGCTCATAAACAGAGAGATCGAGGGTGAGGGCCGCGTTAAACATTTTAGACCAGAAACTCGTTTCTCTCTCTCTCTCTCTCTCTCTCTCGCTATGTCTTTCTCTTTTTGCTTCGCTCATGTTCGCGGAAACATTTTCTGTCCGCAATTGTCCGGGGCCCTAAGTGAGCAGTGTAGGGTTCGCCCCGCCCACACGCTTTGTGGCGCTCGTATACCAAGCCGAGTCTTTTACCGCAGAAAATCCATGCTGCGTCTTTATGACACATGCAGCTGCCTTGTTACCCTTGCCACTTCAACGACGCTTTCTGGTCGTGGGTGGCCGAGAACGTGCAATGCGGGTGGGTGAACAAGCCGCACTTTGCGCAATAGAGTAACACTGCTAGCGTGGGTATAGTATAAGTGGCTTCAGCGAGAGCTAAATAATTAAGCTGCTTCGTATACGGGTTCACAATGGTGTGGTCACCCGCAATGCAGCGTACAAGTATAAATCAGCAGCGTCCCGCGTTCCTCCTTCTATGAATCTCTTGTTCACTAAACCAACAATATCAAGAATATTTAAAGGAGTACTGAGGAATATTTTACAAGCTGTAAGAACTCTGCCGCATGCTACCTCGACGTATAAGGTTGACGCTTAAAAAGTATGGAGATCGGGAAGCGCTTACGAGGCATTAATTTGATACTAAAGTTCGTCTCGACATACCGCCCTGGCGTCGTCGACATTTTTGTGACGTCACGATACAGAGCAACATTTGTTGACCTCTTGTGGTGATATTGCTGGGTAAGATGTCGTTGCTCATAAAACATACCTCGACAAAAGCGCAGCGCGCGCCTCTTCCGTTTGCGCCGGCGTCGGGAAGCTGCAGTGATCGCATGAATGGAATAAGCTAATGAAGGCATGACGTCAAGATGTCATGACGCATCCCCCTCCTGAACGCGGGAAACAAAACTGGTTTGTGGAAACAAGTATGGTAGTAAATTCTTGAGGGCGCGCTCTGGTATTTGGCACTATATCTTAAAGTGTTTGGACGGTCAGTACCTTCATGTGACGCATAAAGAGAACATATATGTTCGAACGAAAGAAGGAGGGAAACCGAGGAGCTCGATTTATGTTAATGATCATATACAGTCAACAGACAATGAAGACAACGAGCGTATCGAGGAAATTAGCTGTGAAATTTAAATGTAGAAAATTATTAAAGAAAGAGAAAATGAAGGTGCAGAAAAGATAACTTGTCGTTTACGTTGCACTACCAATTGTGCTACGGCAACGGCCATCACTTCGGCCGCTAACTTGAGTATTTATGTTTGTTATGACTAGCCCTGGGAGTCAGCCAGCACCACTCAAAGCCAAGGTGGGCGGATGTGGAACCTCTACCCGATGGCGTCACGTACCAATATATATATATATATATATATATATATATACACAGACCGCACACAGACCTTGGCGGCGGACGTGGAACGTCTTTTTGCCGCAGGCGTCACAAGAACGTGATCTTTTTGGGTGAAGGCAACTGGTCAATAAACCCACATATGCTACCTGAAAGCATCAATGTAGCCGGATTCGAGACCCTCGTTATGTAATAAACGAGAAGAAGGGGTATTAACCGAGGGTCCCGATTTCGATTAGTCATATCATAAGAAGCCAACAAACACTGACACCCAGGACAACATAGGGGAAATTATTTGTGCTTAATAAATGAAATAAAGAAACGATGAATTAACGGAAATTAAAGTGGATGAAAAAACAACTTGCCGCAGGTGGGAACCGAACCCACAACCTTCGCATTTCGCTTGCGATGTTCTACCGATTGAGCTACCGCGGCGCTGTTTTCCCATCCCCTTTCTTGGGTATTTATGTGTCCTAGTAGAACCCTGGGAGTGTTAGCCAGCGCCACCACACACAGACCTTGGCGGCGGACGTTCATCCACTTTAATTTCCGTTAATTCATCGTTGCTTTATTTCATTTATTAAGCACAAGTAATTTCCCCTATGTTGTCCTTGGCCTTGGTGTCAGTGTTTGTTGGCTTCTTATGATATGACTATATATACATATATATATATATATATATAGCGTCTGTCTGTCTGGCTGGCTGTCTGATAAGTAAAAAATGTCACGTCAGCATGCCTTTAACTGACTAGTACTGCACGTATTACTCCGTAAAGCAGTACTGTGGTACGGAACTGAGTTGAAGCATAACGCTGGTAGTGTAATGGTGTAGTATAACGCACTATAAAACGTTTTCATCGGAAGGACAAGAAGGACGTGGAAATAAGCCTTGACAACGAAACACCGTCGTCGGGTCGTTGCCGTTGTCGTTATCACGGTCATCGTCGTCGCGATATCGTAGTCGTCAACATTATAAAATCGTTATCACGTGATTAACTGCTTTGTGAAGTGAATTACTAAAGGCTGCCAAAGTTGTACAAGCCTGCGTCTATTTTTCTCGCGTTGGTGCCTATGCGAATACGGTTTTGATTGCGATCATATTTGAACAATCTTCACTTTTTAGCTCCACTTCAAGTTTTCAGGTGGAGTTCGGTCCCTTTAGGAAGGGAATGAGTACAAGAAAGGTCAGTTAATAATTAATTACAATTACCAATAATTTAGAACTTCGTGCAATGTATTGTGCGAAACATCACATGCTAATGAATAAAATTAGCGCCACGAAAAGACAACGCACACATGAAAGGAAGGCAAAATCAAGCGCTTGTCCTTGTCTTCCTTTCTTGTGTGCATTGTATTTTGTTGCGCTGATTTTCTTCATCAGGAATGCAAGGCCAATTAGCCCACCAATTCATTCTTCTTGTCACATGCTCACATGACTACGTGCACATAAACCGCAATGTTGCTCACGAGAATATGATTGCATTGTCTGATTCTTCGTTATATTGCTCCGTCTCGAAAAGTTAGTCGTCAAGGGTGCGCAAACTATCAAAAATTTAGCTGTTCCCTGCAAATGTGTCTGCGATACGGCTGATCAATATTTTGGCCATATCAGCCTTTCTCCCATTTCTGTTTTATTATTTTGGTTTTGTGTAAGTTCTCTTTCTCTCTCTTCCTCATATGCTTTTCGACTCTTACCGCGTCTTTTGAGTGACTCAGTGGATGTTGACACGTATGGCAGAAAACCTAGGAAACAAACGCCACTCGCTTCAAAGTACTCCTGCACTTAGGGCGTCACTGCGGAGCACGTCAGCAATGCGGAAAAGGGACTTCGATCGTAACAGCACGCATTGGAAAGATTCCGTATACAATGGCGATTCGTCGTGCTTTGCTCCAGTATCTAGAATTGTTGGATAAGATAACGGAAAAGGAAGTGAATAGTAAAACGTAGCAAAAATTTATGAAAGCTCGGCGCCTTCTCAGCAATGAATAAACGCCAAAGTGATATCACTCGAGCACCTCCTGTTCAGCCCTTGTTTGCTCAGATATGTTCGCTAACTTTCGATAGTATCAGTTGTTCTCTTCCGCAGCGATTACACTGGAAGATAGTCTCAGATGTTCTCCTCCGCAGCGATTACGCTGGAAGAAATTTTATAGTCTCGATTCTTCTAACTATTATAATTCATTTCGCTGTTGTGTTCTCTTCTATACTCTTTCACTGCCGTTGTCGGTCGTATGCGTGTCCCTAGGAACGACGGCCATGTACAGTTCATACTTGGACACCATTGAAAAGATAGAGAGAGACCGAAACAAGGAAAAGCAGGAAGGTTAACCAGATGGCACCAGACTACCACTGACGCTCTAGCGAAAGTCTACCGGCGCTAAGGGGTTTCTTGTCTGCTGAAAAACGTGAAACGGAAGGAAGTTAAAGAATAACAGACCCGCCCCGTCCTTATTCCCCAACAACGTGCTGTCTCAAATACTAACTTTCAATCTTGCATTTTAGTAGTAGGGGACGCGGTATAGCACCTACGAATGTAGACAGAGAGACAACATGAGCCTTGGCTCACAACTGAAAGGCTTATTGGAAAATGCGGAAAGTATAATCACAGTCATCTTCCGAAAACGAGCGCGAACTCGTACGACAAGTATGACAGTAAACAACACTCGGCTTCGCAAGCACAAATGTCACGGTGCCTTTCAATAGAATATATATGCCATCACCTCACGGGCGTTCATTTTATATCCTTAAACATATATTCACTTTAAACAAATGCGCGTCCGTCATCGCGGCAATTAGAGGATAGGTGCGAAGTTACTGCAGCGTTTCTTTAAACCAGCTACAGCTTTACACCATTAGGACATCTTGACCTCGACACCCATTTTGTAGGGTGTATACGTGAGGTCATACTTATGCACTCGAAGTCATAGTTATGGTGCACTCGAAATAATACACCCGAGGAAGTGACAACGGTCGGAATAAATATAACAGCACAATTCTCAATAAAAAAATCAGCCTAACAAGCCTGACCCTTGGCTAGATTTGCGTCATGAGCACAGGGATGACTTCAAGGCACCACCGACACGAAGATAACGAGATAGTTTCTAGAGATAACGCGGCAGGCGAAACTACGTTCACAAGGACCGCCGTGAGTGCAACATCGCGCAAGCTTTTCACGTACATCCTCTGCAGCCCCTTGCGTGCATGCATACGGCTCGCTGCGTCGGCGCAGCGAGCCGACGAGTGTCAAGTTTGGCATTATGTGGGCTATCGTTGTACACCCACTTCCGACAGCCGAGGAGGAGCGGGCCAAACAAGACCGTGGCAAAGTGTTCCGGCATCGCCGCCACGCAGCTCCGCGCTGCGTGCATTGGCGCGCGCGCACGCAGCGTGCCAGCTGAAAGCGTGGCCGCAGGTCGTGAGACAATGGCGACTCTCCTCATCCATCGCATCGCACGTGCGTTATGTATAGAGCCAGTTTGTCATGCTAAAATCAAGCGTAGCCGGTAGGGACAATGCAGAAAACGCGGAGAGCTCAGGACGAGGCTCTGGACACGTCGTATTCACGGCACACACTCGGGCGCTAAAAGCCGCTCTTTGTGATGCAAACGCTGCGCTGACGTTGTCACAGCGATACGCGCCTATACGTCACCTCGAAGTCAGCGTTTTATATATATATATATATATATATATATATATATATATATATATATATATATATATATATATATATATATATATATCTCGCTCGCTCACTAGCTCACTCGCTCTCTCCTCTCCCCGCCATTCCTCTGCGAGGGACATGCACGCATGCGGGTATATGCGTCAAACGTGCAAAGTACCATGAAGGTGAACTTCACGCAGAAGTGTGCTATAGAGTCCCGATCATGCTGCATGATAGTATATCACGTAGGTACTAAAAACATGCTCTATACATGCTCCGAGATTGACCCAAGCTGCGAGACCACTGGATGCATGCAAGCTCCATTCACGGCACCACCGAGATAATTGGGCACAGCCTCGTCGTATTCATCAGCGATATTGCAAAAGAGGCACGGTTTCGAAAGCAGAGAACACGAGAATGTGGTTGCGAAAGCCGCGCTCGCTTGGAGCGCGATAAGCTCTCACCGCTTTCGGTCAGGAAACTGTTCGATACAGGGCATGTTATAGTATGTTCCACACTGTGTCGACCAAGAGAGAAAAAGAGAGAAATCTATTCAAAGTCCTTGCTGGAGTCAAGGGAAGCGGGGGGAGGGGGGCGGGAAGAGACTAGCCCAGTCAATGGTTGAAATGTCGCCATGGTGTTCCGTGGTACAGTACTCAGTAGTTGAGGTATACGATGGTCTATTGCATACATGGCGGCTGATGCGACCTTCACACCAGAAGGAGGTGAAGGTGCTACTGAGGTTTCTCCAATTTCTGAGGCTTCTCTGCTTGAACGATTGTGACACTCCTGCGTTCCTTTGTGTGTGCGTGTGTTTCTATTTTTTCTTTCCCTTCTCCCACTCCTTTCATGTGTGTGCATTGTTTTTAAGATCGTTCTGTCTCCCCTTACCCTTTCCCCAGTTCAGGGTAGCAAACTGGATATCTATCTTCTGGTTAACCTGCCCTGCCTATATCATCTCTTTTATTTCTCTCTCTCTCCGCTCAATATTGTGTCGAGATTGAACTAGCCATTTTTTATGCGGTACGAATGCGCTTCTGCAACCAAAAGTCGTAAAGTGTTGTTATCGAACGTGTTCTACGAAAAGAAAAAAAAAAGAAAGTAGCATTTCAATTCGTTTCGTTGCGTGGGGTCGTAAAATATAGGCTGATTGCAATTCGTGGAGTAGCTGCGCGCTTTTCTTTTATTCCAATTAGGATCCACTGACACGTGCGCTATAAAGTGTCAGTCTTTAATTTATTAAGAAATATTTCGTAATGGTGGCCAAGGCAAAGGTCAAATGAAGACTGGGGTAAGAAACAGACGAAGCATGGAGGTTGTAAGTATTGAACGTTACGAAAGCGAAAGTTGTTGGCTAAACTAAAACATAATGTCTGAATAGACCATATATCTGCAGGACAAAGTCCTCTTACTAAACTCAACAATCAAATATGTCCTCGGCCCGCTGCTTCCACTGGGAATTGCCGCTCACTCAAACGCTGTTCCTTCGTTGCCTCCGGCCACTGCACTTCCCTTCTCACTGCATGTGTAGGGGTGCTAGACTTACGTAATATCAAAGGCAGGAAGCAATACTACGCATAACAGGACCACCGGCTATCTGTTGTAAACATTGGACTTAGCGCCCAGACCAACTACTTCCTTTCATTTTAAGCTCTATCAATGTTTCTTCTTTATTCGAAGTCGATGTCTTCCTATAAGTTAATCCGATACGTACATGTATTAAGCAGACCCAAGCACGGGGCCACATCGTTCTCCGGCATGACACTACAAGATCAAACTAGCCGCTGTGTGCGATCTGTAGCACAAACGTTGATGTCGGACAAAATTTGTTGGAGCGCGCTGGAATTAATGTCTACAAATCGCGAATGTTTAGTTTAGAGACTTCATAACGTGTCGAAGAGCTATACACACGTTTGTGGGGTTTCCGCGAGGACACTGTGTATTCAGGAGAGAGGTGTATCCGGCTCCTATTGAAGTTCTCAGGTAATACGTAATGTCCTTCTGAATGGCAACCCTTAGCAGACCCATTTCAGGGCGTTGTTTATTTATTTATTTGATTATTTGATTGACAAGGATGGCAGGGCCGGCGCAGCATCGTGTGCTAGATGACTCCCAGGCTGCTTTCTGTTCTGCCTCGCTGGGTGAATCGTCTTGTGAATTCACCTATCAGGCGCTGCACTTCTGAATGGGATGATGCACTGAACTACATGCTTGTACTACGTTATTCTTATGCTCTGCTAAAAGGCGGCGCTAATTCGGAGCCGTTGCCGACAAGTCTCGCAAGGTTGTAAATTCGTTTACATGTAGCCATCAAAATTCTCGTCCTCTCTGTTGCATCGCGGCAACCAAGCACTCCGAAAAGGTGGCTGAAGGATCTAGTGGCCTGCATGACGCCACCGCATGACGCCACCGGTGCTTCAGCGAATGGCGCCACCGGTGTCGAAGACAATGCGCAGCAAGTTCAGATGTGAAATGCGGGAAGTATACATGACGCGATCAACGTGTCTTGCTGTGGTTCTAAACCTTTAATAGACCTCAAGTGAATGTTTGAACGTTAAACCGGGAAATGCTGCTGCCCGTGCAAATGACTGCGTGTCAACGAGATAAAGCAACGCGTATGATATACTATTTGTAACGTCCATAAATATTCATAGCACACACAAACGTACCGTCCCATGCCGTGAAGCGTACTCGTGGAGTGTGGCATGTTCTGTTTGTATACCGCGGAACGTGCGTCAATCTTATAGCAGCAATTTTCGCATATATTGCGACATTGTTGTCGGAAGAACGAAACCGAAATTGCCGAATCTTAGTCACGTCTCTCCTCGTCAGGTCTCTGATATATAGTGTTATCAATTCGACGTAATTCCTAGCGTCTCCAGCTGAACCTCATTTAAGGTTACCTGAAACTGGGAGGGGGGGGGGGGGGGCTGAATGCAACGGCCGGTCAGAGACATATAGCAAATATTGCTTGACATTGCCACTCAGTGCAATAAGTAAACAACTGAACTCGAACGTATCCACATGTGCCAGAAAAAAAGAGATATTTATTATGAGAGAAAAGCTGAGAGGTTGACCTGAATCAATGTTCTGACCTGCTAATCTGCATTGGTGGTAGGGGAAAGGGTGTAGCAAGATAGAATAGAGAAGACATTGATTATGAGGATGAAGCTGATGGTAAAAAACTTCCACGGTGCAAGACTCTATAAAGTTTATTGTCCAGTCCGCCCTCATCTAAAAATTTGTTGAGAGCCTTCAGACTATCAGTCTGATGACTAGGATCAGACGAAAGTCCCAATAGAAGCTTTTCAGTCAATGATGCAATGACAAATTTCGACAAGACGTCTCTCAGCGATTTTCTATGTACATCAAATCGCGGGCAGATGCACAAAAGGTCTCCTGTCATCTCAGGAATACCGCATTCTTCGCAATTCGGACTGTCCGCCCGATCGATGAGATGCAGGTAACGCTGGGTGAAGGCCACACCTAATCGTAATCTGTGAAGCAAGCTTGCATTGCACCTTTCCATGGTGGGTAGTATACGTATTTTCATCTCTGGGTCGAGTTCGTGACGACGGCGATGACGACGACCTGGTGAAGCCCAATATACTGCGGTATCATCGTCTATGCACTAGAGCATTAGTGTTTGGTCGTGAAAACGGGATGCACACTGGTGTGGCACTATACGTGCCAGAGATGGTCATATACAATACTGAAGGAAATCTTAAAATATGACTTGGCTATCCGTTCTTTTGCGTTTTTTATCGTAAAAACACAGCGGATGGAAAAGCATGTGACGTTATGACGCCATGGACGCTTTTACCTCTTGCAGAGAGAATATCAAGAATACGAAAATCAAGAAACATACGTATACTCTTGCCAGCAGGCAATAATTATTCAATGCTTTCGGGGTTCGGAGTTCGCAATGCCGTAACAAAAATTTATTCAACTGTGTGCTATCAACCCTCTTCCTGTGTTCGCATGACAGCACGTCCTAGCCACGACGCAAGAAATATGTTCAGACTGCGTACGTCAATGCTTATACTGATATGTCTTCATCGCCAACAAGAATCACATCGTGAGGGCAGACCAATAAGCTTGCAATCAGCTAAAAGCGATGAGACGGTCACATGTTATATTGTCCGCACAGGCGTGGAATAAAGCTCGGCAGCGCTGAGTTATATACATCGATTTCGCTAAGATGGGACTCTAAATTCCACTCTGAGAGAGAGAGAGAGAAATGCAGGGAGATCCACCAAACGAGCGTCCGGTTTGCTACCCTACGCTGGGGCTAAGGCAAAGGGGAAATAGAAACAGGAAAAAATGGATGAGAGCGATCATAAAGTGCGCGTACGAGGAGGTACAGGAGCAATATACGTATAAGCGGTGTTTCAAACCGGAGGACCTCAAGTATACTGCACGTACTATGGTGCCAGTGATGAATGTGACCACAGTTCAAGCATCTTGGGCTCTGAACGGTCTCTAGTCCAGTGGCAGTTTAAAGTTGTACGTAGAGAAAGGCCTTAGACGTCGTATAGCGAATACAGATACACAATAGGTGCAATACACAATACAGATAAGTGCTCGGAGGTTTCCTCGCATCTACACGAGTCGCACGTCGGGATATTGGCCATTCCCATACGAATGCAGTAAGCATTCGTAAACGGCTTTTTCAGCCACAAGGGACCCAGCTACGTTGCTTCGCCGAGGGAAAGATTAGATGGATGTTGTACCTGTAGCAAGGGGTCTAGCCTCTGCACTCGGCAGTTGAATGCACATAGAGGCCTCCAGAAAACTCGTTTCTTTTTGGGTGTAAGCAGATGAAGTTTCTTGGCAGCGTCCGTCCTCGCTAAATGTATTGGACGCGTCTGGGTGTCTTCGTGGGCAATGTCTCTTTCGGGAGCCTTCATCTCGTAAAGGCGTCATCACTTGTGCGGATAGCAGCATTATTGAAATTATAATTAAAATAAAAGTATGCGATATGTAAACTGCGGAAGATAACGCCACCGTACAGGAGACGCTTTTTAACTTGTTGGCACAAAACTTTATAACACAGGAACCGCAGGTAGCGCTGCAATCGGGCTCTAAGTACGCATCTGTCTTGTGGTGACCGCTTTTTTGTCCTTGCCTTATTAATTACAGTGCCAGTTGTACATTTGATATACAGCGGAGAGTGCGCAACATCCAGCATCAGGATAGTTATGTACACAGCGCAACAGTGTACAAATTACAGAAAGTGACGATGGAGACAAGCGCTGTCTACCAACTGAACTTTGTTATCGTAAACACCACGTACACAACGCTGTAGCACACCCCGTGGTTCCTTTCCTTCCATTGTCCGCAGTTGCGCTGTGCACATCATCATAGATTATCAGCCATCCCAGTCTCACATTCTGCATCATCATGGTCATGATTTTACTGATACACGATGTCAGAAAATCTTACTCTCTGCCATGAGGTCACGATAACGTCGACATTGGCAGTACCGGTTTCAAGAGGAGTTTATTGTGAAACAATATTGTTGAAAGCTCTTTCAAATTTTCATATTTACTGAGTATCATCATTATACATCCAAGAAGCGTGTGTTACAGTTTTTACAATTGAGAAAATATATGTCAGTTGTCAGTACTTATGAAAACGAGGAGTTAGAACGTATAGTAATAAGGTGATGAAAGCACAACCCATATATATATATATATATATATATAAGGCAACTAATGTAGGGCATAAACAGGCTTTACCGCATACTAGTACTTACTCCTCAAGTATTCCAACTGTCGCGAGTCGGACCCTGGCGTATCTTTGTACACGTATACGTATAACACTATGAGTTCCGGGAACTGCACTAGGAGACGCGATCGGCATGCTACCGGCCGCTCGGCACGCTAAGTATGTGTGCACAAACGCTGTGTCCATATATACACGTCCAGCGAACGTCCTCACGCACACACAGCCACATAGATGTGTCATTAAGCATGAGAAGCAGTTCTCTCGCGCTCTCCACGTGGGAGCGGCCACCGGCGCTGCCGTCGTTCCCGCGTGGTCCGGCAATCATGGCGACGGGTCAAGCGTGTCCGTCCGCGCTGGCGCATAAATTAGTCTTCGGACAATGGCACTGTTTGCGCATTTCATTATGTTGATGAGCGCCCAGCAGCCCATTGCTTACATTTCCTCCCCCTCGCGCTCTCGTCTCTTCCCCATTTCGAGCCACCGAAAGAGCGCCTCCGAATGATAACGAGCTGAGCGCGGGCGGACGGTTCACTCACGGTGCTGTGTCTGCTTGGCACATGCCGCACATCACTGTGCGCGCTCATCTATGCGCCGGGGGAAAATTCCCAGGAAGAATATAAAGGAAGCACGTCTTCAGAAGTTTGTTGGAAGCGCGAGCCAACCTGCGACAGAGGTAACGCCGAAATCTAACCGGGCAGTGACCCTTCAGCGGCCCCATCTTGCGTGATGTCACTATTACGATCAGCTGGAAAGGGCAGTGCACAAACATCCGGACGCATCAACGCGCACTCGTATAGAAAAGTCGTTTGCTGGAATTCCTTGAGCAATATGCTGTGACACGTAATCGAGGTTGTCGAAAATACAGGCTTGCATGGTTTGTTGCTCCCGGAAGGGGCGCTCTTCTCAGTCGTGCAGTGCGTTAGACGCAAAGTAAATTAATACCTGCATGAACACAACATCCGTAGCAATGGCATGCCACGCGAGGAGAAAGTCACAGGAACAAATTATAAGTTCTTGAATATAATGAGTGGAAAGGAGTGCACCAGTAAAACTGCAAATATTGGATAAGAAAATCTTGGACGAGTATAAATCGAATTTCCCGTAGAGAAGAAAAACTTGGTGCAACCCTTCTCTCTCGCAATGGCGCGAAGTCACGTTTAACAGCTCTTGGCTGGTGGAGGAGAAAGTGGGAAAATGGCAAGTGGGAAGCAGCCAGCGGGAAGAAGTATATGCGTTATAGTCGCCCGGCCATCGTCTACGGGCCGTGTCGTTGTCATGTCAGCAGATGGTGGTATGTTTCAGGCCACGAGAGCTCGTCTGTACGTGTTTGTGTCCGACAGGCACTGGTGGTACTTGCGGAAGGCTTGTACATGTTTCATCTCTGGCTGAAGAAAGCAAGTCAGCGATAGAACATGCTCCGGCTCTATCAGCGAATACTCCGGCTCTATCGATTTCTTTCATGCTTTCTTCCACTAATGCTCTAAACGTATCTTGCTTGTCTCGACTGCTGACCAGTTAATGTTCCCATTCGCTTTGAACACCAGTGATTCTGGAACGTGTATATTCCATACGGTTCTTACTGGTTGAATGTCTTACCACTCCGTTACAATGTGCTGAGTCGTCTCCTGTCAGCAGACACAGGCATCATCCTGTTGAATATATCTGCTGCCGCATGTTTTTCGTCCTCAGGCAGGCAGCTCGAGCATCAAATAGCTAGGCACAGCGTTTGTATTATCGTACACATTTTTACATGCTGATTTCTTCCTTGCAGTATTCGTCGATCTCCATAGACTTTGTTCCATTCTCGTCGTCGTCGTCGTCGTCGTTGTTGTTGTTGTTGTTGTTTACATTCTTTGCACTCAACTTGACTTCGGGTTGTAGGAAGGGTTATATCGGGTATATATACTGAAAAGGTTGAAACCAGTACTACTGCGGTTGCACTATTTCACATCTATGTAAAGATAACCGTGCTCTAAATATAGAATTGTGCTATCTGGCACAGGGCAACCTTTAATAATTTTTCAGTTTTCGCTGAACTACCCTGTATATATACATATATATGCAGATCCGACGCGCCTGTTGGAATCTATGTGAAGTAAACCTTTAGTGAAGCGGTTTGTTCAGTGCTTTACAACTAACGGTGAGGCGTAGAATTTTGTTTACTTTCGTCGCATGCAACGTGTAATCTCATGCAATGTTTATGTACTACAAGCTGTCCTTTCAAGGCCACTGACTGGTCATTGTGTAAATATTGCCTCAAGTGGCAATGGCAATGGATGATTGGCCGAAGCTCCACGTTTGAAGCGCATATAGGAGGCAGTCGAACAACTATGTGCGCGTCAGTTACTCCACAGGCACAAGACGCGGAGGTTGTATAATGTATATTAAAGAAAACGGGTTTTGTGTAAGCCACACCAAGGGCAGTTGTTGAAATCACTTCGCGGTATCTTCCTATATATACACCTTCAGGCTCTATGGTATACAAAATTTAACTTTCTGGCTTTTTCATCGAGCTATACCGCAGCTGATCTACTCTATGTGAATTTTCGTGATATGTTTCTCACCTTGATGCTGAACAGCGGAATGGTGTATTCTTCTCCATGTTCGTGTGCACGGTTTGTCAATTAGTCTACTCATCCATTTCCAGGTATATGACGGTATGACTGAGAACCCACTGAAATGCTATTTCGGGACTGCGAGTTCCCTCGATGTGTGTCAGTTCAGCAATTTTCACGGTTATCTTACTGAATGCACTTTTTGCCTGAACGTTGTAAAGCAGCTCAAGTACAGACTGAATTTGCGCCAACTATACCATTCACCCTATACTTGGTTGCCAAGATGGATGGATGGATCGATGAATGGATGCTTTGAGCCTCCCCATTGAAACAAGGTGGTGGGTTGCGCCACCAAGCTCTTTTTCTTATTTTCCCTAATGACTTACCTACCTTCTTTTTGAACAGGCAAGAAATTTCAAGCGTTAAACATTGTAAACCATTATTTGCAACTTTATTTTTGTACCTCTCCGTGGTTTGTGGTCTCCCTACTTTTCTGCCACCAAACCTCCAATCGCCTATTACTAATCTCTATTGCGGAAATGTTAAATTTTCCTCTGCCATCCCTCACCACGAGGGCTTCAAGGAGGTCATGGGAGCCTAAGCTGACACCTGAGTAAATGTATTCACAATCTAATAAAACATGTTCTATTGTTTACATGCTTCTTCCTTTGTGTACCTCGCTTTATAGCTACGCGTTCTAAGGCATCCTGATCTTGCTTCTAAAAGTAGTGTCCCTTTGAGTTATCACCAATCGTTGCTTTCCTGTTCTCGTTCTTGCCTCTTAAGTAGTTACTCCCAGTTGGTTTCCTTTCCATTGCCACCACCAAGCAGACTGCATCATAGACTCACTGCGGTTAGAGTTCTTAGTTTCAGTGAGAGACCTCCTCTCTCACTGCGGTTAGAGTTCTTAGTTTCAGTGAGAGACATCCTCTCTCACTGCGGTTAGAGTTCTTAGTTTCTCAGTGTACCAGGAATCAGGAAAAAGTCTGAACTGTCGCCGCCTGTGCTGAAACAACTGTCTCTGCTTCTTCTGCACGAGAGGTACGCGGACAGTGAACACATTTATACTGATGGTTCCACAAACATCCAGTGTTCGTCCGGTGCTGTGGTTGTCCCAGCAAGAGCTATTACCATCAGCTTTAGGACTCACCACCCAACAACATCGACATCTGCTGAACTAGCTGCTCTTCGCGCTGCACTTTGTTTCGTCAATCGGGAGCCACCTCGACAAGGGTCAATCTTCAGCGACTCAAAGGCAGCCCTACAATCTTTGCTATCAGCTCTGCGTCGCGGGCCATTCGAACAGCTCGTATTCGATATTAGATGCCTACTCCATACATCACAGGAGAAAGGACACCACGTCACGTTTCAGTGGCTGCCAAGTCGCTGCGGCGTCACTGGAAACGAAGACGCCGATAATGCCGCTCGGGCAGCTCTTGAAGACGCACAAGAAGAGGCCATACCACTTTCACGATCCGACGCAGCTAGCAGACTTCGAGTGCTTGCACAGGAGATCACGCTCTCTCTATGGTGCACAACAAACAGCCAGACCAACCGGAGCAACCGTCAATAACACCTGCCCTATTTGGTGCATCTCTATATGCCAACTGGACTCCGCCGAAGAGACGCAACTCTGCTTTATCGCTTATGGCTAGGGGTGGCTTTCACGAAATCTTACTCATTTCGCATTGGAATGGCCGAAAACGCTCTCTGCAATGCCTGTCTTTGCGAGGAGACGCTGGAACACATTCTGTGCGACTGTCCTGAATATAATGTTCAGCGACAGTCCCTGGCATCCGTTCTAGCGCACCTTGACACTAGACCATAGTCCCTCGACACGATTTTCACATGCCGCCGACAGATGACATCACAGGTGAAGGCGACGAAGGGACTACTTCGGTTTTTGAAAGAGACGGGATTGGACAAGCGGCTGTGACAGTGATATCACGTACCACGCCCGAATGATGGACTCTAACGGACGATGTGTGTGTGCTGTGCTATGTGCTCTCTCTCTTCCCCATCTTTCATCGCCCCCATCCCTCTCCCATGTGTAGGGTAGCAAACCGGTTAAGCTAAACTGGTTAACCTCCCTGCCTTTCCTTCTCCACTTTTTCCTTCCTTCCTTCCTTCTTAGTTTCCATGTCGCTTAGCAGATACCAGTCGCATACTTTCTGGTAAGCTTTCTAGTTATTCTCCAATGTCAGTCGATAATTTTTCTTTATTTTTTCACCGTGAGTCAATATCTTTTCGAAAAGCCGCGTTGATGCCGCCATGTTGTGGCGCGTATACTTCAACAAAAAGGGCAAAGAGCCGTTATTGTAGAGGCCTACCATAGTCTCCTTAATTGCGGTTGTAAAGGGCCGGTAGCAGAATAATCGTTAATATTTGGTCAACTTTTTACGCTATTCGACGGGGACACCCACATAAGACTAAAACGTTCCAAAGGCCTTGTAGCTGAACGAAGTGTCACAGGATGTCACCAGCAGCGGTGCTACTGCGGTCCACTGCTCT
This sequence comes from Dermacentor andersoni, assembly GCF_023375885.2. NCBI lineage: Eukaryota > Metazoa > Arthropoda > Arachnida > Ixodida > Ixodidae > Dermacentor > Dermacentor andersoni. Next base: position 50,892,306 of record NC_092815.1, read on the forward strand.
GTTAACATGGTAACAAAAAAGGCGCTACGCCTACAGGCAAGCTAAAGCTCTCGAAAGCGCTAACGGTATAGCGAGCTCTCGTGCTTTCTCTCTAGCCCCGGGCGTTACTTATTAATTTGAAGGTGTGCAAAGTGCACTCTAATTTAGGATACTAAGTACGACCACTAATGCAGCACTATGTAAGCAGCACAAATTCAGAGCTCTTGTTATGGAGTGAATTGTGGAGTGAAGGCGTATAGATATGCCATCTTACTAAAGGCACGAAGAATATCAAGCATCATACAAGTGCTTTCTCCTCGATTCCTGGTGGTATAGCTTCCCGCATTTTGCCCGAAGTGTCAGTTTGGGTCACATGTTTTCAGATAAAGCTTTAACGTTCGGGCTAATTAAGTGGAACATTTTTCCATCAATAAGCCAGAAACCACATAAATTAGAACAGTAAAATTGCTTGTGTTGCGCGCACACTACGTAAGCCAAGACCGCTAATAACAAATTTCCGAAGCATTTTCAGTGACTCAGCGGATTCTTCAAGAACAATGTGATGCTGGGTAACGCTCGTTCAGCGGCGGTCTGCTCCAGTTTGTTGAGCTCGAAAATTACAAGATTTTATAAAGCGATAACAAGTGTGGTCAAACATTTGCCTTGCAACCTCGAGCTTACTTTAGAACGTTGAAACCCGAACCACACACAGCGTTAATTCCAGCGCCGGCTGACGCTGCGTCGTTCGGCATCATTGCGCAGCGAGGCGTCAAGCCGAAACGCCTAGAGTAGACATGCCAGATCTTCTTGTTGAGTGCTCGGCATTTCATAAAAAAATTGCGGATTCCACGCACTGTGGGAATCGATGTAAGCGAAGCTTTGCATGCTGATTGCTTTGACTGACAATAATTAGCGGCGATGTTGGCGGTGAATATGTAATTTCTTCAGCGTTTAGTCAAATACGAGAGTGATGAGTTGATGTTAAACGATACCTTGCGTCTGTGTAGTCCACCGAACACACAGGGAGACGTGTTCGCTTGGGGCGTAGTTGTGCGTCCTTGTTCATAATCTCTGAGTTGAGCATTATCGTTGCCTATCATGCCTCACATGGCACACCGCCTCGTGGTAGAACTTGTGGGGATTTGGGGAATTCGACGCGCCATTGCGCGGGCGCATTTCACCCATGTCTGCAATCCTTTTTGCCACGTCGTCCTTGCTCCGAACCAGTTTTGGCGGTGGCGCTCCACTTGCGGCTGGTTCGCGGTGAGGGCGGAGCTAGTGACGTCACGGAGCGGTCCCTGGTGGCTACTGCCGTGACGGTAGCGACTCTCTTGCTCCTTGGGACAGCACCCGGTACGTACATGCTTCCTCTCGTCCGCCGACACCTTTGTGACTAGGACTGAGCTCACGCACGGTGCCTTTGCCCGTGCGGGGAGCGCGTACCTCGTGTTGTTCCTATCCCGACGCTAAGCCGAAGAACGGGTGCCTAGTGCTCGCGCGAGGTCGTACCACGCCGAGCCGCACTCATCGGAGGCCCAAGCCGAAGGAGATTGCCCGAGCTCTCGCGAGTTGACCCATCGGTTATCGCGAGAGCAAGTAGCATAGCCGCCGGGACTTTTCCTAGCGGCGCGTCCCAGCTTGAGCCTGTGCTCTCGCAGCGACGTGCTACAGGCGCCCCTAACTGTATTTTCGCCCTTGGTGCGGGACCCCTTTGGTTCCCCGCCGTCCCGGGACTAGGCGTTCGTGCAGTGTTGGGTGCCGTTGGAGACAATAAACGGTTTCCGTCAATTTAGGGCAATACTGTGTTCTTGCGTGCGTCGCTCGGTAGCCCCTCGTGGCCTGAGCTCGCGCGCAGCGGCGCTAGAGGCTGACGGCTGACGCGGCCCTGTGGCTCGCTAAGCTCGAACCCGCGGTGGTCGGTACTCCTGTGAGACCCTAAGACCCCACACTGGCGCCCAACGCGGATTCAAAGGCTCATTAAGCTTTTGTCTGTGCTTAGCCGAGTCAGTACGCCTTTGCATATTGTACTCGCCGCGTTATGTCTGCTAGGCCTAGTGACCTTTGTCATTTGTTAGGTGACTTTTGCCCTTTGTTACCGCGAGCAGACGCCGCGTTGCTCGATAACGGGGCCAGTGCTCCCCTTGAGCAGCGAACTTATGCACCCTCACCTGTCGCAGCCCCCTGTGGGGACGACAACACGAGGCGCTACGTACCAGCTCCCATTGGAGCAGTAGCGTTGTTTGGGAACGGGGCCAGAGCCCTCCCCGAACAGTGCACAGCAGCACATTCGTCTGCCACGATTACCTTCGGAATGCAGGGCAGTGCGATGTCGCAGCGCTCTCGATCGGCTCCCTGTGGAGTTTACGGAGCGCAGCACGGAAACGGGGCCTTAGCCCTCTCCGACGTTTGCCCGCTGGCTGCTCCTCAAATGAGCAGCCAAAACCAGTGGTCTGCCACGGCCCCCTGTGGGGACTACAATGCTGCAGCCACGAATTTCGCTCACTCGTCTCCCTTTGGAGCGCATTCGGTTGTGCCCAGTGGCGCAACCTTCGAGCGCGCGCCTGTTTTGTCGACGCTGGCTGCAGGCGGCCTAAGCAATTCACGTATAGCTGCCTCAAGTGGCGGCTGTGAACGACAGCAGGCGCACCCCGCTAGGAGCCCGTTTTGCTCTGGGGCTGGCGGCGCCGCGGCCGGTATCCCTGTGGAAACCGCGCCGCTAATCGAGCTGGACGACTGTTCACCCTTGCTCGACCGCGCCGCTAACGCGCCAACGGTTCCCTTTGGAGCAGGCGCACAGACGCTGTTGCAAAACGCCGCCGAAATGATTCAGTCACTCTCGGGGGCCGTTAAGGCGCTTTCGGCTGTACCGAAATGCGCGCACCCCGCTGTACGGTTGGCAGTCCCGACTTACAGCGGATACGGTGACCTGCTCAGTGCCAGGGATTATTGTGACTCCCTGGTACGCTACCAGATGGCAAATCGTTTGGAGGATCAGGAGGTGCTGGAACGCGTCGTTCCCGTAGCACTTACTGACACGGCGGCTAGGTGGTACCGGCTTTCCGGATACCGTGCAACAACCCTCGAGGAGTTCCGCGTGGCATTCCTGCGCGAATTCCTACCCGCTGACTACCAGAGTAGGATGCGGCGAGAGCTTGAGCTACGTACACAAGCTCCTGACGAGTCGCTTCAGGAGTACGTACGCGCGATGCAAGACCTGTTCTTAGTCGCCGAGCCCAAAGCTTCGAACGAGGAACGCGTCGAACGGGTGATCAGGCAGGCACATCCGACCTTTTCGGCGTACCTGCGCGGCGGCCGCTTCCGAGATTTAGAAGAATTGGCAGCCGAGGCAAAGCGCATTCAAGGCGACATTCTCGCCGCGCGAGCCTATCGCCCACCGCCGCCCGCCAGCGAGGCCCTTGAGCCACGCTGCGCGTGGGGAGGGCCTGTGCCCCTCCCCCAACGGCAACAACCCGGCCAAGCTGCCTTTGCGGCTACAAGCGGGTGTGCATGGGAGCTGAGCGCGCGCGCTCTAGATCCCTACACGTACGGGAGGCGGGCAGCCTGTGCTGCACCACCGCCCGAAATGCATGCGCAGGGACGCACTTCGACCCAACGCATCGCAGATGCGGACGCTCGTGACAACAGGCCCTTTGGTCATGCAACGAGTCGACCCCGGCAGGGAGCTGAGGCCGCTCCGCCTCGGGAAAGGTACCGCGGCGGAGTGCGCTGTTTTCGCTGCCAACAACGAGGGCATATAGCAAGGGACTGCACCGCGCCCAGGCCTCCTGCGAGGTCGGGAAACGGGAGCGCGGGTCGCTCGTGAAGGCACGAGTGACCGAAACCTTGCTTGTCCCCTCGGCGTACCGAGCAGGTTGTGTTGCTGGGGCGCACGCGCCCTTTATTCCGGTGACCATTGTCGGCCGCGAATTTCCTGCGCTGCTGGACACGGGCGCAAGCGCTTCGTTGTTCGGCGAAAAGGTGTTATCCCACTTGCAGAAGCACTCAGTGCGCTTGCGGGATTGCCGAACGACATTCAATCTTGCGAAAGGCGTGGCCCATTCGGCGGGCGCCGCAAGGCTGACTGTCAGGTGGGGAGAGCGAATGAGACGCACGCGTTTCGTTCATCTCCCCGGGCTCAGCGTTCCGGTGATTCTCGGAAGGGACTTTCTCCTTAAAACCGGAATCGTTGTGGACATTGCGAATGGCGGCTATCGCGACGGACCGTTTACGTTGCTAAAGCCGTTCATCAGCCCGCCGGCGTCCGATCTTGCCTGTGCAGATGGGGCGTCGGAAACGTGCCGCGCGCCAAGTTCGGGGGCAAGCCCTCGAGCTGTGCGCTCGCCTGCTAAGACTCCCCTTTGGGAAGGAGAGGCACGGCACGAACCGCGTCGCGCGCAGAATTCGGGGGCAGGCCCCTGCGCTATGCGCTTGTCGACTCAAAGTCCCCATAGGGATCGAGCGACACGGCACGAAGAGGCACCACATCCTCTGGCCGCCTGTGCGGTTCATTTGGATGATACACAGAAGGCTCGCTTGTCGGCACTGTTATGCCAGCACGAAGAGCTCTTCACCGATCAACCTGGCTGTACCGATCTGGCGAGCCACGCGATCGAAACTGGAGACGCGCTTCCTTTGAAGTGTAACCCCCGGCCCGTCAGCCTAGCCAAGAGGCAGGTGATCGATGGCTTGCTGGACGAGATGCTATCGGCCGACATTATCCGCCGCTCGTACAGCGCCTGGGCGTCTCCAATTGTGTTGGTGCCTAAGAAAGATGGCAGTCATCGCCTGTGCGTAGACTACCGCCGTCTGAACGGAGTGACTCGTAAGGATGCCTATCCGCTCCCCACGATTAACTCCATCGTAGGAACCCTGGGCAGTGCGAGGTACTTTACTACGCTGGATGCCTCCAAAGGTTACCTACAGGTCCGGATGGATCAACGTGACCGGTGCAAGACCGCGTTCACGTCCCACAGAGGGTTATTTGAGTTTACTCGTATGCCCTTTGGTCTATGCAACGGTCCTGCGACCTTTCAGAGACTCATGGACCGCGTCCTCGGGGAAGCAAAGTGGTCATACTGCATGTGCTACCTCGACGACATCGTGATTTATTCACGAACCTTCGAAGAACACTTGGCCCATGTTGCCGATGTGCTCGAGAGGGTGAGGGCCGCCGGGATGACTTTGAATCCTGCGAAAGCCCAACTAGCGCAAACCCGAGTTCAGTTACTGGGGTTTACGCTGGGCGGAGGCTCCATTGAGCCGGACCGGGAGAAACTTCGGGCAATCCTCGATTTCCCCGCGCCCAAGGACGTACGTGGCCTTCGCCGCTTTTTGGGAATGGCCAACTTTTACCGGTCATTCATTCCGTCCTGTGCCCGAGTGCAGGCACCCTTGAGCAAGCTCTTGGGTAAGTCGGCCGCGTGGCAGTGGGGACCTGAGCAGCAGCAGGCCTTTCGCCAACTGTCTAGCGCCATTGCGGAGACAGCGCAGCTCAGACTCCCCGACCTGACCAGACCGTTCGTTGTCCAGACCGACGCGAGCGATCTGGGTTTAGGAGCAGTCCTCCTACAGGAATACGATGGTGTGTTGCAGCCGTTGGCCTTTGCCAGCCGCTCCTTGATTCCGGCTGAGAGGAATTATTCCGTGACCGAGAAGGAGTGCCTCGCTATCGTGTTTGCACTACGTAAGTTCGATGTTTACCTTGATGGGACGAAATTCGTAGTGCAGACGGACCACAGTGCGCTCAGTTGGCTGATGCGGCTCCGTGAGCCTGCGGGCCGGCTGGCGCGCTGGGCTCTCCTGATACAGCATTATGACTTTTCAGTGCAGTATCGAAAGGGGAGCACCAACGTGGTAGCTGACGCGCTATCCCGTGCCCCATTGTGCACCAAGAGCATTCCTCCAGGTGTTACAGCCACTGCCGGTGCCTTTGCGCCAGCAAGCGTCGGAGGCGAAACGAGCGCAGAGAGAGGCGAGTCCGCAAGCGGGCAAACCTGTCATTCCGCTCTCCAGGCAAGCAGCGCGCCGCAAAACGAGCGAGCGGGGGAGCTTCACGAAAGCGAACCCACGACGCCGTTGGCTGCAGTCCTGAGTGGGGACGAGACCAGACTCCCCTTTGGGAGAATTGGAATCGCATTCAGCAGGCAAGAGCTACTGAAGGCCCAGCAAATTGATCCGTTTTGTCGCGGAGTGAGCGACGGTCTCAGGGAGACGGAGCGCCGAGACGCTGCTGGTAGTGCGGCGGGCGCAGGGGGACCGGAACCAGCGTGTGTCGCTGGGTCCCCCGCGGATTCATATTTGCTGGATCACGATGGGCTCCTGCTGAAATACATAGCCACCGATGACGAGGCTGTGGACCCGTTTAAGGTGGTTATCCCCAAGAGTCTGAGAAGCGCACTGTTGCGATCATCTCATGACGAACCCTTGGCCGGTCATTTGAGTGGCTCCAAAGTTTTTGCGAAACTAAGCCAAACTGTGACCTGGCCTGGCATAAAGCGTGACATTTTTCGCTATTGCCGTTCCTGCCATGTCTGTCAAACGGTGAAATCAAGGGGTGGCAAGCCGCCCGGGTTGATGAAACCAATTGACAGTGAGCGTCCGTGGCAAGTGGCCACCTGCGATCTTATGGGGCCTTTCCCCAGGAGTAAGCAGGGGTTCACACACCTGATGGTAGTCGTCGATCATTTTTCAAAGTGGGTGGAGTTGTTTCCGCTTCGAAAAGTGACCGCGCGAGCGGTGCTGGAGAGGCTACAGGAAGTTTTTTGTCGGTTCGGCTTTCCGAAAAGACTAATTACGGACAACGCGTCCTATTTCACTGCTCGGGTGTTTGGTGCTACGTGCCGTTCCCTGGGAATTAATCACTGCACCACGTCGCCCTACCATCCCCAGTCCAATTTGACGGAGAGGGCCAATAGAACCCTCAAACCAATGTTGGCGGCCTTTGCCGTGAGTCAAAAGGATTGGGCAGACCACTTGAGTGAGCTCGCGTTCGCAATCCGAACCGCCGAGAATCGCTCGACTGGTTTCTCTCCCGCTTTCCTCAATTTTGGAAGGGAGCTGGCAAATCCGGTGACCAGTGTCATTCAATGTCAGCTCGGGGATGAGGAGGCGCCGGCAGACTGTTCTGCGTACGCTTCAGCACTTCGGGACAGGCTTTGTCGGGCTCTCTGTAGAGCAAGGCAGAGTTTGACTTCGGCCAGGGCCCAGCAGAAGGCTCAGTACGACCGGAAGCATCGCCATCTTTCATTTAAGGTAGGTGATTTAGTCCTGAAGCGCAACCACGCTCTTAGCGACGCGAGCAAGGGGTTCTCAGCCTCGCTCGCTCCTAAGTGGCTTGGTCCGTACCGAGTAGAGAAAGTTTGGTCTCCGCTCGCGTACTTGCTGAAGGATTCTCCTTCGGGAAAACTCAGCCGTGCCCATATCGCCGACCTGAAAGCCTTTGCGTCGCGGTCCGACGAGCTCGCGCCGGTGCCCAGTGGCACCACGCGCAAGCAACAGGGCACACCCGGCGCGAAGGACCGCATTCGGACCACGCACCAGTACAACCTGAGGAAACGGTCACCTGTGTGATATCGCGCCTGACGGCGGACTCTTTCCGCCACCGAAGGCCCTCAGTAATATTGCTTAGCCTCAGTGGGTTAGCTTCTTTGCGGCCAGTGCACGAAAAGAAGCTGGCCCCAGCCCAGCTTTCTGCTAGTGTTGTTAGCAGTGTGTTGTAGCAGTGTGCATTTTATTTTTATTTTAGGGTACGCATGCTGAGCGTAATTATTGTGTTAATGTTTTAAGTGTACAGTTGCATAGTTCACTTTTTTTTGTAACTTGTAACTTGTTTTCTTCTGTGTTTTTTTTCTCTCTTCTCGTTTTCGTTTTTTTTTTACCTTTTTCTTTTGCCAAGAAGGGGGTCATGTCCTGTCGTGTCGTGAGTAATTGGCGTGTCGTGCAGCGCGGGGGGGTGACAATGGTCACGTTGCCTCGTTGGTGCGGGGGAGAGGGAAGCTTCGACCCCGGATCGGCGCGGCGTGTTGTGAACAACGGGCGGCATGGCGGACGTTGAGGAGTGATGCGCGGTACCACGAGGAGAGCGTGCGCGTGCGTGTGTGTGTGCGTGCGTGCGTGCGTGCGTGGAGGCCGTTGCTCGTTGCCGCACCACCTCCATCGGATCGCCGCGGATACCGATGGTGGACGGGACCCTATGACATCACGCCAGGAGCTCGGCTCTCTGCAGTCGCCGACGCCGTCCGAACGCCCTGCAACCGCCGCTGTGGCTGCTCATCCATCGTGCATACGGCGGCGTGGCAAGCTGACCTGGCAGTGTCCTGCCCCGTCCACCTGGAGTTCGGGACCACCACCACCACGAAAGCGGCACTCATCGGGCTCGCCGGCAACTTCGACGGAACAACGGTGAGCCCGTTCCTGCGTTAACGTGGCCTGCAATCAAGCCTACGCTCGCAGCTCCCGCGACTTCGGCCACCGCCCTAGCCACAGAACTATACGCGCCGCGTTCTCTTCGCACCCCTGGACATTGCCCCGCGCTAGCAGCAGACTCTTTTGTTAATATTTCTTCCCCCCCTTCGCGGCGTCATTTTCTTGTATCTTAGAGTGTATGATCTTTTATTTTTTTTCCATTATGATTGTATGTATGTTTTTTTTTTGTACGCATAGTGCTTGCTGGGCTGAGGCAGCAATTAGCTAGTGCATGAAAGGCTCAGTTGTCTTTGGTGCATTAGCCCCTACCAGCTTCTTCGCCAGACTGGTAGGGGGGCAATTAAGGAGAGGAGGATGTGGGGATTTGGGGAATTCGACGCGCCATTGCGCGGGCGCATTTCACCCATGTCTGCAATCCTTTTTGCCACGTCGTCCTTGCTCCGAACCAGTTTTGGCGGTGGCGCTCCACTTGCGGCTGGTTCGCGGTGAGGGCGGAGCTAGTGACGTCACGGAGCGGCCCCTGGTGGCTACTGCCGTGACGGTAGCGACTCTCTTGCTCCTTGGGACAGCACCCGGTACGTACATGCTTCCTCTCGTCCGCCGACACCTTTGTGACTAGGACTGAGCTCACGCACGGTGCCTTTGCCCGTGCGGGGAGCGCGTACCTCGTGTTGTTCCTATCCCGACGCTAAGCCGAAGAACGGGTGCCTAGTGCTCGCGCGAGGTCGTACCACGCCGAGCCGCACTCATCGGAGGCCCAAGCCGAAGGAGATTGCCCGAGCTCTCGCGAGTTGACCCATCGGTTATCGCGAGAGCAAGTAGCATAGCCGCCGGGACTTTTCCTAGCGGCGCGTCCCAGCTTGAGCCTGTGCTCTCGCAGCGACGTGCTACAGGCGCCCCTAACTGTATTTTCGCCCTTGGTGCGGGACCCCTTTGGTTCCCCGCCGTCCCGGGACTGGGCGTTCGTGCAGTGTTGGGTGCCGTTGGAGACAATAAACGGTTTCCGTCAATTTAGGGCAATACTGTGTTCTTGCGTGCGTCGCTCGGTAGCCCCTCGTGGCCTGAGCTCGCGCGCAGCGGCGCTAGAGGCTGACGGCTGACGCGGCCCTGTGGCTCGCTAAGCTCGAACCCGCGGTGGTCGGTACTCCTGTGAGACCCTAAGACCCCACAAACTGTTAAGCTTTAATGAATTATTGGGCTGCACGTAATTCAAATAATTGTAAAGTTGTGTGTTTGCATTGTATACATACACTCGTGGTCTGCACCACGTTTATTCACTGCGTAGCGAAGACGCTCCTATTCCACGCGACGCTTCTTTCAGGCCTGGGTGTCCTCAACGCTGAGTGCACGCTTAGGAGCCATTTTTCTGGCGCTTGTTTACGTGTTCCTTCTGCATACCTGACCAGCACGCTGTTCAGACGCCAGCTCCAGGCGCTCTTTTCAGGCTATGGACGATTGTATAAGGTTTACACTATCAAAGCACAGCACGCGACCTCCACAGCCCAGCACCTACATTTCTGTCGCATAGGAAAGCAAGAACAGCATGTGCCATGCGCGCAAACTACGCATCCCGGCCCGCGATGGCGCTGGCCGGGTGGGTGGCTGGATGGGTGGATGGGTGGGTGGGTGGATGGATGGATGGATGGATGGATGGATGGATGGATGGACGGACGGACGGACGGACGGACGGACGGACGGACGGACGGACGGACGGACGGACGGACGGACGGACGGACGGATGGACGGATGGATGGATGGATGGATGGATGGATGGATGCTATGAGCGTCCCCTTTGGAACGGGGCGGTGGGTTGCGCCACCAAGCTCTTGCTATTATACTCCCTAATGTCGTACCTAGGTTAAACAATAAAAAAAAATGCGCGGAGGTGAGCGCTATCTGGTGGTGTTGCAAGAAACCTAGTGGCATGCGCGGTATGCGCGGTAGAATGCCGCTAAACCACCCGCCGTGGTGATTTAGCGGCCATGGTGTTGCGCTGCTAAACATGAGGTACCGGGATAAAACCCCGGCCGCGGCGGCCGCATATTAATGGGGGCGAAATGTAAAAACGTCCATGGTCTCGTACAAGCGCACCGTAGCGTATCACTGGAGCGATGGGTGCGCCGTGTCCGCTGGCTTACCTAATGATAACGCATGCTATTTTGCAAAGTGATCAACTAAGAATGCGGACTAAGGCTTATGTGCAAAAACATGCCAGGCTATAGATTCATCGAAGGAAGCAGTTGGAGGCACGGCTTCAGAATAAAGATATTCATCCTACCTCATAAGAGGAAATTTACTAAGTATGCAATGCAGACACCATTATATTCTTGGTTACATTTCTATTTACTCAAATTATACTTGACGGGAGTCCTCCTCTAAGGTGTCTGCCGTTAGCCGCATTTTTGCTTTGAGGTGTTGAACGGCATGAACACTCACTCACTAACTCACTCACTCACTCACTCAATAAATAAATAAATAAATAATTAAATAAATAAATAAATAATCAGTCAATCTCCGCTTTTCCTGGATGCGAAGAGCACTTATCTGTGCGAATCTCTTTTCGCGTGGCGCATGCTGGGGTAATATTCTCGAACGATCACTTTCGAGGATGATTTCACTTGCACGAGTGCTTGCGCGGCTAGCTCCAGACGCGTCGGCGTCTGCGGGCGACGGTATGCCTGGCAACATGGACAACAGCGTGCGACCTTTTTGCTGAGATCGAAGTGTTCGCATTGTGCCAAGAATGCTGCAGCCCATAGGCGCTGTCGCCTCCGGTGCTATCGTAACGCAAAATCTCGAGAAAGTATCTCCTAAGGTGGCCGCCCGCGAGTATTCCCCCCTGGCGTCACGAAGAAAGAAAGAACAGAACAGAAAGTGATGCGCGCATACTATAGAGGCTGTGGAAAACAAACGCGCGAGATTTAAGAGGCGCGATACCGTGTGACTTTATTTTCTGTAATTTGTCTGGACCATAGTGTACTATTAAGTTACTCTCCTCATACTGCCCGTCACGATCTAAGCTATTCAATACAAGGAGGCTTCCTTAGCTGCGCTATGCCCGACAAACGCCCGCACTGTTTTGAGCACTGTTGCATCGTCGCGGTATTCCCGGTTTCTTGAACCGAAGCTGCACTGCTTGCTATCCACCACTCCGCACAGGGAGCCTTCATACAACCACGCGCTAACCATCGCATAGACGTGCCTATGGCGGTTCCCTATGCACCACGGCCATAACTACCCCAACAAATGTTCTCTCTAAACATGGTTTCAAAAGGGAAACTTCTCTACATTCGCAACAGTCTGCCTGAATTTTCATACTTTCTCGTATATTTATTTCTTTGAGAACCGCGCAACCACCATCACAAGGAAAGCTATGGCAGAGTCTTGCATAGATAATGTTCATTTTAACCGAATTTCCTGCGTTCCGTCTGATCCCATCCAATTTATTTATCCGCCAGCCTTATCATGTTCGTGCTGATGTGCATTTATATGCTGTATTAATGCACTACTATGTAAACCTTGTTTCTGTAATGCAGTTTGTCACTGAGAATATTGTAAATAAATAAATAAATAAATAAATAAATAAGTGTCGTAAGTGAGATACGATATAAATTTACAAAGTGGATTATACGTATGCTCAAGGCATTAAGCTGCTTTGTCAACGACCGCTAAACTGGTACCGCGCACAACAGCAAAGTGAAAGTTGTCAGTTTCGTGGAACACCTTTTCACTCCTCAGTTAATGAAAAAGCTGCGTAATCTTGGAGCGTAACCCTGACGAGCTATAACAGAAGGTTACCGTCTCCAACTGGAGACTAACCTTTCGGCTGGAGATGTCCCATGGACGTACACGGATGAAGGCCCGGAGGCAAGCGTGATTATGTTTAATGGTTTTGATCTCTCCCCTATACAAACACGTCACGTATGGAGACTCACCAATCAGGCGAACGCCGAACTGCTGTCGGTTGTTTCCTTGGCAAGAAATTTTTTGCTATCACGCCGCAGCTACACGGCCATGCCAGCTCGAGCGTGTTGATCATATTTGCTCGAATATATAACGTTAACTGCCTCGGAGAAAGAGAAAGCGGCGCTCTTTGCTTTGATGTCGGCCGCGAACTAGAGATACGCACACGCGATGCTCAAAAACAGGCCGCGGAAGCTCAACAGCAAACATCGAAGAAGCGGCGACGGTGAGCGCTCCGGTGCCGAGACTTGGGGGCCGCGTGCAGCCAATGGCCCATCACGGAGGAGGCGCGCGAGCCGTGCTATTGAATAACGCTGCTCGCGCCGCCGCCACCTCGAGGTGCAAATGTCGGCTACCGGTGTTGTCGGAGCCCCCCATTAATTTGGGTCCGGCCCGTGTACATAATGATAGGTCGCGAGGCGCCGCGGCTCCTATGTACGCGCCCGCACAAATTGGTGCGCTCGTTAAGGAAACGCTAACCCTGTCATTATGGTCCCGCTGTCTCCGTGCCTTCCTTAACGACTTGGGCTGGCAGCCGCCGCAGCTGACCGTCTGCGCCGCGAGGTCTCTCTTGTCTCTCTCTCTCTCTTGAGGTAAAAGCAAAGCAGTGGAGACAGCCGAAACGTCCTCCCAACACCTGTCTCCCGGGCCACCACCTCCGAATGCCGCGGCGTCGGGGCCGCGGTCGTTTCCGAGTGAGTCTTTAGAGCGTTGCAGGCCGTGCCTGGAATGGCATGCCACAGCCAGATGCACGCCCGCTCCAGTCCTTTTATTCGGTGTTCTGAGAGCATGAACCTCGAGGAACCACTGTAGCGCTTCAGTTGATGGCCGTGATGGCAAAGTGACGTGGCCTTGACAACGGAGAGGCAGCTAAACCGAGCTGCCATTGTTCTTGGACCATCGCCAAGACAGAGGAGAGAGCACGGAGAGAAGGAAAGCAAAGGATGTAAGCTGCACCTCTGGAAATTACTATATAGCGGCGTCGTGTAACACGCATGCGTGGTTTAGAGGCGTAAATAGAACAGTCATTAGAGAGCGGCTGCCGGCGACCAGCAGGACAAACGTCAAGAGGAGAGTAGGAGAGTTTTATTGACGTTTTCACACGTGCGAACCAGCTATTGTTACAACTTCTTTGTGTCTTTTCAGATGGAAACGTATGCGCCGGACATTTTATCACCTGCTACGACGTCGCTTGCTTCTTGTTGCTGCTTTATTTGGCCGCACAGTTGTCTAGAAATATTTAGAAGGAGAAGAAAGACGGTAGAAGGACAAGTCAATATAATGAAACACCAGGAAGCTCTCAGACTCTCCCCAGGAATCAGAGTGACATGTTCAAAAAGTATAAATTCAGTCGGACTAAGCACTTGTAACGAATGCGGATGCACTCATGGTCCACTATCAAATATTAGTATACGTATAATAATAAATGTACTTAATACAAAACCAGAGCAGGTGAACTGAAGGGAAGAAAGTGAGAGAGAGAGCAAGAACAGGAAAGGCAGGGAGGTCAACCAGACGAGCACACGGTTTGCTACCCTACATTGGAGGTGGGAAAAGGGGAATAAAAAAGGAAAAAAGGGAAAGAGTGAGCACTGAGTGCGTGTGGGAGGATGCACAGGGACACTGTAAACGGTCTCCTAAGCCAGTGCACTTCAAGTAGTGTACTGGTGCACGAATCGCTTTTCGTGCCAGTGACGGGTGTGGCCACGGTCCGAGTACCTTTGACTCGGAGAACGGCCTTGAATCTAATCTGTTTAAAGTTGTACGCAATAAGTGCTCGATGGTTTCCTCGCACCTACAGGAGTCGCACATTGGGCTCTCGGCCATTCTGATACGATAGGAGTAGGCGTTCGTGAACGCCACTCCCAGCACAAGCGGCACAGCAAGGTTGTATCCGTCGTTCCACCTAAGCAGGTTACAGTTAAATTCAACCTGAAGGGAAGATTGTAAACAACTAACTGATGGCGTCTGCGTGATAGCTATGTAGCTTCACTGCGCAATTTATAACCTTGCAGCAAAGCCTGCTTTCGGCTTTTCCGAATTGGTGCTCGTAATACCACAATTAATATCCGCTGGCCAGGTATATTGTCTTACATTATACGGGCACGTGCTCTCGCTATGGAGCTATCTAACCGGCAAGTCTAATCTAATCTAAGTCTAATCTCGACAAGTCCGTCAACTGCGTGTCTCTGGTCGAGATGCACCGTTTCCTCTTGCCGTCTCCCAAGAGCTTGACTTAGGCAAAGTGCACCTGTATACTGCCATAATGCTTGGGATCTGCAGGATCTTAAAGCAAATGGTCGGATGACTAGATATCTGGCTTCCGTGGAATAAACGAGCGGCGAAAAAAGCGCCATGTGCGTAGCCGTTGTCCCTGCCATCGTCATTCCGTTGTCGTCATGCCACCGTCGTCGTGCCGTTGTAGCCACGCTGTCATGATTCCGTTGTCATCATGCCATCATGGTAATGCTGCCGTCATCATCGCGCCGTTATCCTCTATATTGTCGTCATTTCATCGTCATCACACTGTCGTGGTTGATCCGTCATCGTCACGCTAACATTCGGTCTACCGAACAATGTCGGCGCATAATTTGTGCTGCCACCATATCAAACACCATTATTGACGTCAGCAATAAACTTCGGTATTGTTTCTATTGTGTTCATTCATTTAGGCACGCGTTCACCATAGGCACGCGTTCACCATGCCATGCACTAATGTATGCGTACAAGATGTGAATAGCTCGCATTCTTGAGTGCAATTTAGAGACTAAAAACCATAGATATAGCAAACGACAGCAGAGACACCGCTCACATTTCAGAGCCCATATAATAGAACTGCCGTATACTTTCCGATCGAGACTCATGGCTAATTCAAACGGGAGGCAAGACCGAAGGGAATTGTCGAAGGCGACTCGTGTTCTTGGAAAAACATAAACAACGAGTCAACAAACAGTGGCTTGTTTTCGAGTGCACACTTTCTGGATCCTTTGCGGCAATCGAGAAAAAGAAAAGGGGAGTGCCAAAACAATGGTCATCGAGAGTACAAGGCTCTAAGAACTAAGGGAAAACATCGATCCATATATGCTATATAGCTTCCTGCTTCCTGATCCATACACACGCAGGCACGCAAACAGCCACGGTCATGGCAGAGCCAAGCGCGACGTCAAACTGATCGACCAGAAAGAACCCGAGCGCTCTGTTTACAGCGGCCCGCGGAGGCGCGCGTAAATATTAGATGCGCGCCGACCGTTCGCCGTTATTGCGGGACAGGCATCTCCGTAATTGCCGCTCTCCGGCTTTGCGCTGCGGGTACGTGCCGTACGGCACAGGGCATTTTGCTGCCCATACAAACAATTTGTCAGGCGTCAAAGTTTGGCGGGTCGTTGCAGACGGCCCGCGGAGACACCTGGTCATTGGCTGAACGCCGTCGCCTTGACAACGGCCACTGTCAACAGGAGCCAAATGGACGGCCGCCCTTGTTTTATATATATTGAGCGTGTCCAGCTTCCGAACGAATATACCCGTACGCTTATGCATGCAGCGGCCAAATAATGAAATTCAAATATGAACATTGCGTGCCGGCAGCACTGAAGAATACTAATGTGTACGGCCGGCAGCAATATATTACACTCATCTTCCTTTCGTGTGTATGTTTGTTCTTCATTATGCGAGGGCCTCGGTCCTCGGACAAAACTCAGACAAACCTGCTATAACTTGGAGGTTTAGTTCTTACTTATATACCCCCTATTATTTAATCATTAGCACGATTCAGACAATGTTTCTTGCTCGAAAGAAAGAACGGAAAACAAGGTTGTTCCGCACTCGCCACACGCACTTTACAATATACCGGTCAGTTCAGGTGCGGCGAATTGTCCTTATTTGCTCCATGTATGTAATCCATTTCCTACAGCGATTCACGTTCAAATAATGTTGGACCTTCTGCATAGACTTGGTGTGATTATTATGACCAGATTTGTCTTGTTTCATTGTTTTGTTCTCGACTGCCTTTTGAAGATAAGAACTTCGCGTCCTATTTACATCATCGTGACCTTTTGGTCTTTGCGCGTATTAAATTAGCTTACGACAAGCCACTGATCATTGACAAAATTGTCATGGCTGTTGGCATCAAGAAACACCCAACAATTTTGCCTTCGTTTCTGCATTCCTTTTCTTTTTTCTTTTCGCTACTTGAACGAAAGCTACGCATCACGGTTAGAGTTACATACCTGGCTGCTCCAGCGCCCACACTAAACCAACGCCCATCGCCCATCAGCTAAAACGTACGGAGCCCGACTTGACAAGATCCCAGCCATGGGATTCGGGCAGCTAATTTTGCATTTCTGCTCATTTTAGTGAATCTTAGAGCGCTTCGATCATCTGCTCGCAGTGGGTTGTCCAGAAGCGACAGGTGCGGCGCACGACATCACATGGTCGGGGCGCCTCTCGGCGTAACACGAAACAGCCATAAGACCTAATTGCGCGAACGCCTGACCGCGTGGCCTTGGTCGGCTAAGTGAATTGCTTATTACGTGGGGCGAAGCAGCGGGTGCCTCCTTAATGGGAGTCCGTGCGCAGCTATAGTTACGCTTACAGGTGATGGATGCCGAGCGACCGCGACATGTGGCTACGTTGCGGGCAGGCTATCGCGTTACCTTAGAGGGAGGGAAAACAAAGAACGGATGGGACCACACAGATTCGAGGGGTTTGCACGAGTCGAGCGTCGCGGCCAGGAACGAATGACGCTGTCAGTGCGACTGCAGCGAAGCCGGCCGACTCGCAAACCTTGGATGTATAATGAAATCGCTAAACCGTTATGACTGTGAGCTTACGAGCATACTAACACTGGTCACGCGAGCGCGCTAAACGCGGAGAAATTTAATCTCGTGATTGCAGTTTTCGCACAGTGGCGCTGGAGTGCCGCAAAAATATGCAGACGCGGTTATTCCGTTAACATGTGCTTTAAAAAATGCATTTCAGTTTTCCCAGCGACCAAGCGTAAGTCGCATTTGCATGAACTCGGTAGCACTTCGCCTTCGAGCATACATGAGGCGCTAGGAAGATGAAGCGAATCAACACGGCAGCCGGAAGTAGCTTGAGCAAGTGAATGCGTGGAAGATTAATCGGATTAACACAGCGTCCATACTAGCTTGAGTGAGCGAAGGGGTCTCTAATTCATGGGAATGGTGTGCACATCGCGTTAAAGGGCGTACAGCTTGGCGCCTTTTCTCTTCCGCTGAAACGCGAGGTCAGTTCGCTAAAAGCACGCACGAGCTTTTTCGTATCCCTCATGCAAGGGTTCATGTGGTTCTCATTAGGGGGTTCATGTTCTGCGCATTCCCCTAATGCTCATTTCATCAGGATTATGTGCTATAGAATATTGGGCGCGCTGCTGCCTTATTCTTGTAAGCACGGCTATACATGCGCTTATAGAGTTTAGCTAGGGTTCAGCTCAAACGCGTGTAGCGTTTTAGGGTATCCATGGTATTAGAACTTCAAACAGCCACTCCAACAGTTCTTTGGCCATCAGTCTGGCATTGTCTCTTCAGAAAAGAAAGACATTTTGTTAATTATTCCAGTTTAGTGTTAGGTAATTGCTTTGGGGTAGAAGGAACACTCGAAAGCGTTCGGGGTGTCTTCGAGATGGTGCGCGGGCCAATGGCGAAGGCATCACAGGAACCAGTGAGTATTTTCTCGGAGCACTTTTTGAGCCCCTTGGAATCGGCTAAGCCAGCATATTATGACACGTAATGCAGCATGCTATGTCTATGTCTTATTTTTTATTTTGTTCATTTTTTTACTATAGGGGGGATGAGCGCTGCTCGCTCACGACTGCAAGCTCACCAAATTTATCTGAAGACGAGAAAAGCGGCCTTGCTTCGCATCCACGTATTCTCTTTTCAGGGAAAAGCGTTCAGTGGCCTTCTGGCAACCATCCTGCTTTCCCCAATACGGCCACTTGGCCCAAAGTAGTCCAAGGCGCGGAAGGGAGTGACGGCGAATGAACTCCCGATTAGATCCAGCCGAGCGCGTTCCCCTCGATGTGCCTTGCCCTCTTGGCATTGTGCTGTCAATTAAAGTGCGTATTGTCGCAAAGCCCGGCTTATGAAGTCAACCCGGCGGGTGAAACAGCCGTAGCAGAAGAATCGGCCTGTATATATGTATAGGGGTTCGGGCTGGGAGCCGGGTGTGGTAGGAGGGGGGGGGGGGGGGGGGAGCGTTTTGGCAGCGTGCGGTCGCCTCCCGCGGTTGACCACACACGCAGCGCGGGCGGGAGCTTCGCGCTCCGTAAAGCACCCCGCTGCCAGCGAAACCCGAGAAGTAACATCAACCCTCAAACACTGCCTCCCTCGTCTCACCCCCCGTTCCCCATTTCAATCCCCTCCTGCTGTAGTTTCTCTTTTATGCGCCGCTTATTCACGTCTTCCGGGAGAAGAACAGAATCGATCTACGCGCATAGTGGAGTTCCCTTCTTCTGTTATTTTTATCCTTTTAAAGGTCGTTATTACTGCTTTCTCCTTTTCTTCTTTTCCCCCGGTTGACGCGAATTGTGCGCTATCTGTTTTCTCGCCTTCCCATGTTTCCTTGGCATCGAGGGGATACCCGGAGCGGGCACCGCCGGCATTCGAAAGCAGTGTTCCGGAGCCTTGCGTCTTGGGCCCCGTCCGACAGATTGGACAGGGCGGTCGATGCGTATGTGTACGTATCTATTTACAAGCACGATCCCCGGAGCCAGCGAGGGGACGCGCGCGTTTTGTCGCGATACGTTCCCGCGGTGCAACCCGCGTGTCACTGTATTCGCGAACGGCAAATTTCAGACCGCTTTTGCCGCGCTGGCTCTTGAGAACGGGATTTGCTCAGAGCGGTTGCTCTGGAATCAACTCCATCTTCATTCGACAAAAGGCTCTACCGGTCACAATGGCCGCCAGCTAACACGCATGCGCGCCAGGAGCGGCGCGTGTCGAATGAGTGAAGGCAGCTCTGATGAAGACGTTCGGAACGGGAGGCATTGAGCTGTCAGCGCCACGTTTAAGCAACATTGATCGTGCATCGACCAATAGCACTCGGGAAAAGGGCAGGCGCTGTCGCACAGCCGATACACAAAGATCACATATTGGTTAAGGTTCCCTATGTAGAGTATGTTTCCTGCTTCATCACTGCGTACGTACTGCGGTAGCGTGAGAAACGGGGCCATTTTTGGCCATGGTGCACGCTTTCCAACGCACTCGAGCTGAGACTTTATTTGGTTCAATCCTTTGCTTTTACTGCGTGTTGAGCGCTTCGTCCAGGCAGCCGCGCCCACTTGAACCGATAGGACTATGAATAACAAAATAATTTCAAGGAGAAAACAACGCACTGTGAAAGTATATTCATGAACATATAGTTAACTCCCATCTGAATGTAACACGAAGCAGGTTACCCGAAAAAAAAAAAAACATCCTAATCGAAGAGCATTCGTCCTGCTCAGTGGACCGTGTCTCGAGTTGTCGAGCACGTCGACCTCGTGCTTACAACTTCTATAGCCTTATCGTTGAATCAGAAAAGCAACACCGTAGAGCATATTAAAATACCAGTGTTGATATACGCCCTTGAGTGTGCTGCCTCTGACACTTCTTCCGTCTACCTCACCGAAGTATCAATCTGTAGTTGGCCGTTAAGATCAGCCCTATCTTTCAGAACAAATTGCTATCCAGGTTATCATTTGCTGTTAAATTGCTGTCCAGGTTACCACACATTTTAGTTAACCCCAATGCAAGCCACGCTTAATCTTCTAGACTTCAAGAAAACGTAAAACCTATTTTATGTCATAAAACAAGGAGGGGGGGGGGGAGAGGGGGGTATGCGAAATAAGTATGGTATGGTATGATGAACTTTATTTAATGTCCTGAAGATCAACCCTTAGGTTGACGCAGGCGGTTCCCACGTCGGGACAGTAAGGTTTAACCTTACCGCCGTATCATGGGCCTTCTGGACGGCCTGTACTTGATCGAAAAGACTTCCACTGTGTAGGACTCGCTGCCACCAGTCTCTCTCCTTGTCACAGTCTGTGAAAGTCACAGGACACTGCCAAAGCATGTGATCCAGAGTAATGATGCCATTACACTTCTCGCAATTGATTGGTATCTCTCTTTCAGGATATATCTTGTTAATAAAGTTTGGACTTGGATAAGTTCCTGTTTGCAACAATCTCAGAGTCACCGCTTGAGCTCTATTGAGCTTAGCGTGTGGCACTGGGAATTCCCTTCTGTTGATGTAATAATGCCTCGTGATTTCATTATATGTTAGTAATTGGTCCCTGTTCTCCTCCTGTATATTATTAAGGTCCTGGTCGCGTAGTGCACGGATAGTAAGTCCTCGTGCAGCTGCGTTAGCCATCTCGTTTAAATTCTTCCGAGATGGATCGACAGACCCCATGTGCGCAGGAAA
The DNA here is from genome assembly GCF_023375885.2 of Dermacentor andersoni. Classification (NCBI taxonomy): domain Eukaryota; kingdom Metazoa; phylum Arthropoda; class Arachnida; order Ixodida; family Ixodidae; genus Dermacentor; species Dermacentor andersoni. Next base: position 50,913,096 of record NC_092815.1, read on the forward strand.
CCAGCGGATTTCGATCTCTTGGCTGTCCAACTCACCGATCAGCTGGGCAGCCCTTTTGGTTACAAAGCCATTGGTAAAGTGTCTAATAGCCATCTTAGAGTCACTGTAAATCTTCGTCCACTTATTATTCCTTAAAGCCAATGCTATCGCTACTTGTTCCGCGACTGTCGTGTCTTTAGTCATGATTGTAATAGCATCCCGAGTGAGACCATCTGCATCTACTACTACTGCCGTAAAGGCTTTCTTTCCTCTGACCCACGCAGCATCTACAAATGCCGCATGTTCTCTGTCGTGTTCTATCTCTTGCAGGAGAGCTTTGGCCCTTGCCTTTCGTCTTTCCAGGTTGTGCACCGGGTGCATATTTCTGGGGAAAGGAGTCGTCTTGATTACCTTTCTTATGCTATCTTTTAGTTCTACTGTGCCTTCACCTGAAATTTTGGATTCGGTTGGGCACCATCCTACCTCTTCTAGTATTGCTCTACCTGGCCTTGTTCCAGAGAGCCTCTCTCTGTGGGCAATTTGCTGAGCTTCAATTATCTCGGCTATTGTGTTGTGGAGCCCGAGTTTCATTAATTTGTTATCCGGAGTGTTAATCGGTAACCCCACTGTTGTTTTGACTAGCCTTTTAATTAATCTGTTCAACTTGTTTATCTCTGTCTGTGTCCAAGTGAGCATCCCAGCTACATATGAGAAGTGACACAAGGCGAAAGCGTGGACCAGTCTCATGGCGCTCTCCTCTCCCAGCCCTCTGTGTCTGTTAGTGATTCTCCTTAGCAGTCTTATTACCTCCACAGTCTTGCTTGTGATGTGTCGTATTGTTCTTCCATTTGCCCCGTTTGCCTCCAGGAATAACCCTAAGACTCTAATGGATTCTACTTGCTTAATAGATTCGCCTGCCTTCGTGGTCAGTACTAACCTGGGTTCTTCCTCGGGAACGTATCCCCTCGGTTTTCTACCCCTTCTTCTGTTCTTGAGTACAAGGAGTTCAGACTTATTAGCAGAGCATTTGAGTCCCATGCCTTCTAAAATAGACTCTACCTCATAAATGCTCTTCTGAAGTCTGCTTTCCGCATGTCCCATACTTCCTTCAGCGGTCCATATAGTCACATCGTCTGCATAAATGGTAAAGTGAATGCCCTCTATCCCTTTTAGTCCCTTTGCCACTTTTGACATGGCCAGGTTGAAAAGCATAGGTGACAAGACCGACCCTTGTGGCGTCCCTCTGTCACCGAGATCCATCTTCTTTGATTTAATATCCCCGAATCTAAGGTGAGCTGAACGATTGCCAAGAAAGGTTTTGACCACTTCATAGAGTTTTCTCCCCAATCCCAGTTCGGAAATCACTTCAAGTATTGCTCTATGCTTAATTCTGTCAAAAGCTTTTTCGACATCCAACCCCAAGAGAGCTCGAGTGTTTTTTGGTTTAGCTAATAGCAGTTGATGTTTGATTAACAACATGGCATCTTGTGTGGACAAGCCTGATCTGAAACCAATGAGATTGTACGGTAGGATGTCATTGTCCTCCACATATTTCGTTAACCTGTTCAATATGACATGCTCCATTGTCTTCCCTAGACATGATGTTAACGAAATTGGCCTCAGATTATCCAAGTTGAGTTGCTTGCCCGGCTTTGGTATTAAGATAGTACTGGCCGTCCTCCATTCTTCTGGATATACCCCATTTTTCCATAGGTCATCAATGTATGTGGTCAGATATTTTATTGAATCGTCGTCCAAATTCTTAAGCAATCTGTTAGAGATGCCATCCGGGCCAGCTGCTGACCTACTATTCAGATCATACAGTGCCGTGCGTACCTCACTTTCGGTGAATTCCTGATCCATATATTTGCATTCTACCCCTAAGTAATCGGGATAACTCACATCCTGATCTTCTTTCCTGAGAGGCAAGTATTTAGTAGCCAATCGCTCCATTATGCTCTCTGCGCTTGCAGTCTGACTCTCCTGGTGTACCAGTTTCGCCACTGCCGTACGTCTATTCGATTTAGTGCCTTTTTCGTTGAGCAGATGCCTGAGCAGACTCCAATTGCCTCCACGTTTTATCCTTCCGTCTAGACATTTACACACCTCATCCCATTTTTGTTTCTGCAAATATCGTGCGTGTTCCTCTATACTCTTATTGAGCTGAGCAATTCGTTTTCTAAGTCTCCTGTTTAGGCGTTGTGATTTCCATCTTTGTAAAATCGATTGCTTGGCTTCGATCAAATGCGCCAATCTACTATCAATTTGTTCAACCTCTTCCTCTGTCTCTATAGCCTTAGTTGCTGCATTCAAGTCGTCCCTAAGCTGACCCACCCACTCTTGTAGTGTGATGCGCCCCTTTCTATCTGTGTCTGCTCTGTCTTTTCTGATTTTTCTAAAGTGCTCCCAGTCTATGTAAGTGAAATGCTTTACCTCCCCCCCTGTCGTTTCGACCATTATGTGTAGTATGTAATGGTCGCTTCCTAGGTCCGTACCAGAGTTGATCCAGTCTGCCCTGGGTAAGTTATAAGTGAAGGATAAGTCCGGGGTAGTGTCCCTACACGTGGAACTGCCACACCTGGTAGGAAAGGCTGGGTCCGTGATAAGAGAAAGGCCTAAATCTGTGGCGAGATGCCAGATTCCTTCCCCTTTTTTACTACTCCAGCGGTAACCCCAAGATTGGTGTGGGGCGTTGAAGTCCCCTCCTATTATGAGTGGCGCAGTTTTGGCTACCCTCATGGTCTTATTAAAAATTGCTCTGAAGCTCTGTCTCATCTCTCTGGGACTGCTATATATGTTGAGGCAGAACAAGCTTTGCGCTTTACCTCTGTGCCTTTTTAGGACCATTTCTATCAATATGTATTCAATTTTACTCGCCCCTAATTTTAGATCGTGCTCTATGTAGGGAATTTTCTTGTCAATTAGGGTGGCAATTCCTCTGCCTGGTTCTTTGCCTTTGCAGACCGAGTTGAAGCCGGACAGCCCGATCTCCTCCGCTAGAGTTTCCTGCAACATTATTAATTTCGGCCTATTTTCAACCGTTTTGATTATCTGTGCTAGTGACGCTCTTTTTTGCTGAAATCCTCTGCAGTTCCACTGCCACACACTAAGTCTATTTCTATTATCCATTATTATTGTCGCTGCCCCCTGACTTGCTACCCCCTGTCACTGTTCGCTTGACTGTACCACCTACCGCTCCTGGGGGTATTCTAGCGCTTTCTGCTTCCAAGGGCATATATTCTTCATCCTCTCCTTGGGCCTCTAGCCTTTTCAACCTTTTCTCGGCTATTAACTTCCACTTCCATGTTTTATCCACCTTAAGGTTAACGCTGTCTACCGTGTCCTTTAGGTCCCTAATCGCATTCCTAATCTCTTCCAAAACCGAGCACATCGATTCTGCCTCCGGAACTACAGCTCTCTTTTTGGGCGCCGGTGTGTCTTCTTCCTGGCTGTTACTTCTACACACCGGCTTAGCTATTGCCACACTGCCGCTTTCTGTCCTCAACCCTTTTTTCATTTCCTGAATCTGCTGCTTAAGTTCTTCATTTGCTTTCTTTAGTGATATAACCTCTCTGATCAGCTGTTCTACTCTGGCATCATTACTTTGTTCCTGCGAGGCTAGCGCATCTGTGACTTTCACAGTACCTTTGACTTTCTCGGCCCAGGTCGCTCCTGGCTCCTTTTTCTTGTTTGTCTTCAGCTCCTGCTCCTTGAAGCGCACCTGCGCCTCCCGAGACCTGGAACGGTTTCGTCCCCTCGATGTTGAGCGCTGTCTTGATCTTGATGTGCTTCTGGAGCGTGAGCGCCTTCCGGCGCCTGGAGGGGTTGCCTTTGTCGGTTGGGCCGATTCCATCTCGGTCTCCACTTTGGAGCGTTGTCTTCTTCTTATTCTTACTACATATGGTATTTGGTACCGCTGCTTGCAAGCCCTGTCACCTGTTGGGTGATCTTCACCGCAGAACTTGCATTTGGGAGAGCAGATATGAGCCTCACCTGGGTCTTGCATACCACATCCCCTGCACTGCACAACATCAGGTGTTGGACAAACGTCTGATCTGTGTCCGATTCTTCCACATGCGTAACATACGTCAAATTGCTTCCTGTACAGATAGCACCTCACGAGGGTTGACCCATATTTGATGAAGTTGGGCACCCTGAATCCGTCGAAAAGCACAATAACCGATCCCGTAGCTTTGATACGTTGTGCAGCCTGTGGGGTCTTAGGGTCTCACAGGAGTACCGACCACCGCGGGTTCGAGCTTAGCGAGCCACAGGGCCGCGTCAGCCGTCAGCCTCTAGCACCGTTGCGCGCGAGCTCAGGCCACGAGGGGCTACCGAGCGACGCACGCAAGAACACAGTATTGCCCTAAATTGACGGAAACCGTTTATTGTCTCCAACGGCACCCAACACTGCACAAACGCCCGGTCCCGGGACGGCGGGGAACCAAAGGGGTCCCGCACCAAGGGCGAAAATACAGTTAGGGGCGCCTGTAGCACGTCGCTGCGAGAGCACAGGCTCAAGCTGGGATGCGCCGCTAGGAAAAGTCCCGGCGGCTGTGCTACTTGCTCTCGCGATAACCGATGGGTCAACTCGGGAGAGCTCGGGCAATCTCCTTCGGCTTGGGCCTCCGATGAGTGCGGCTCGGCGTGGTACGACCTCGCGCGAGCACTAGGCACCCGTTCTTCGGCTTAGCGTCGGGATAGGAACAACACGAGGTACGCGCTCCCCGCACGGGCAAAGGCACCGTGCGTGAGCTCAGTCCTAGTCACAAAGGTGTCGGCGGACGAGAGGAAGCATGTACGTACCGGGCGCTGTCCCAAGGAGCAAGAGAGTCGCTACCGTCACGGCAGTAGCCACCAGGGGCCGCTCCGTGACGTCACTAGCTCCGCCCTCACCGCGAACCAGCGCAAGTGGAGCGCCACCGCCAAAACTGGTTCGGAGCAAGGACGACGTGGCAAAAAGGATTGCAGACATGGGTGAAATGCGCCCGCGCAATGGCGCGTCGAATTCCCCAAATCCCCACATCAGTGTGGGGTCTTAGGGTCTCACAGGAGTACCGACCACCGCGGGTTCGAGCTTAGCGAGCCACAGGGCCGCGTCAGCCGTCAGCCTCTAGCGCCGCTGCGCGCGAGCTCAGGCCACGAGGGGCTACCGAGCGACGCACGCAAGAACACAGTATTGCCCTAAATTGACGGAAACCGTTTATTGTCTCCAACGGCACCCAACACTGCACGAACGCCCAGTCCCGGGACGGCGGGGAACCAAAGGGGTCCCGCACCAAGGGCGAAAATACAGTTAGGGGCGCCTGTAGCACGTCGCTGCGAGAGCACAGGCTCAAGCTGGGACGCGCCGCTAGGAAAAGTCCCGGCGGCTATGCTACTTGCTCTCGCGATAACCGATGGGCCAACTCGGGAGAGCTCGGGCCATCTCCTTCGGCTTGGGCCTCCGATGAGTGCGGCTCGGCGTGGTACGACCTCGCGCGAGCACTAGGCACCCGTTCTTCGGCTTAGCGTCGGGATAGGAACAACACGAGGTACGCGCTCCCCGCACGGGCAAAGGCACCGTGCGTGAGCTCAGTCCTAGTCACAAAGGTGTCGGCGGACGAGAGGAAGCATGTACGTACCGGGCGCTGTCCCAAGGAGCAAGAGAGTCGCTACCGTCACGGCAGTAGCCACCAGGGGCCGCTCCGTGACGTCACTAGCTCCGCCCTCACCGCGAACCAGCCGCAAGTGGAGCGCCACCGCCAAAACTGGTTCGGAGCAAGGACGACGTGGCAAAAAGGATTGCAGACATGGGTGAAATGCGCCCGCGCAATGGCGCGTCGAATTCCCCAAATCCCCACATCCTCCTCTCCTTAATTGCCCCCCTACCAGTCTGGCGAAGAAGCTGGTAGGGGCTAATGCACCAAAGCCTGAGCCTTTCATGCACTAGCTAATTGCTACCTCAGCCCAGCAAGCACTATTCATACAAAAGAACAACATACAAGGATAACGGAAAAATAATAAAAGATCATACACTCTAAAATACAAGAAAATGACGCCGCGAAGGGGGGAAGAAATATTAACAAAAGAGTCTGCTGCTAGCGCGGGGCAATGTCCAGGGGTGCGAAGAGAACGCGGCGCGTATAGTTCTGTGGCTAGGGCGGTGGCCGAAGTCGCGGGAGCTGCGAGCGTAGGCTTGATTGCAGGCCACGTTAACGCAGGAACGGGCTCACCGTTGTTCCGTCGAAGTTGCCGGCGAGCCCGATGAGTGCCGCTTTCGTGGTGGTGGTGGTCCCGAACTCCAGGTGGACGGGGCAGGACACTGCCAGGTCAGCTTGCCACGCCGCCGTATGCAGGATGGATGAGCAGCCACAGCGGCGGTTGCAGGGCGTTCGGACGGCGTCGGCGACTGCAGAGAGCCGAGCTCCTGGCGTGATGTCATAGGGTCCCGTCCACCATCGGTATCCGCGGCGATCCGATGGAGTTGGTGCGGCAACGAGCAACGGCCTCCACGCACGCACGCACGCACACACACACGCACGCGCACACTCTCCTCGTGGTACCGCGCATTACTCCTCAACGTCCGCCATGCCGCCCGTTGTTCACAACGCGCCGCGCCGATCCAGGGTCGAAGCTTCCCTCTCCCCCGCACCAACGAGGCAACGTGACCATTGTCACCCCCCGCGCTGCACGGCACGCCAATTACACACCACACGACACAACATGACCCCCTTCTTGGCAAAAAAAGGTAAAAAAAAAAAAGCGAAAACGAGAAGAGAGAAAAAAAACACAGAAGAAAACAAGTTACAAGTTACAAAAAAAATGAACTATACAACTGTACACTTAAAACATTAACACAATAATTACACTCAGCATGCGTACCAAAAAATAAAAATAAAAATGCACACTGCTACAACACACTGCTAACAACATTAGCAGAAAGCTGGGCTGGGGCCAGCTTCTTTTCGTGCACTGGCCGCAAAGAAGCTAACCCACTGAGGCTAAGCAATATTACTGAGGGCCTTCGGTGGCGGAAAGAGTCCGCCGTCAGGCGCGATATCACACAGGTGACCGTTTCCTCAGGTTGTACCGGTGCGTGGTCCGAATGCGGTCCTTCGCCCCGGGTGTGCCCTGTTGCTTGCGCGTGGTGCCACTGGGCACCGGCGCGAGCTCGTCGGACCGCGACGCAAAGGCTTTCAGGTCGGCGATATGGGCACGGCTGAGTTTTCCCGAAGGGGAATCCTTCAGCAAGTACGCGAGCGGAGACCAAACTTTCTCTACTCGGTACGGACCAAGCCACTTAGGAGCGAGCGAGGCTGAGAACCCCTTGCTCGCGTCGCTAAGAGCGTGGTTGCGCTTCAGGACTAAATCACCTACCTTAAATGAAAGATGGCGATGCTTCCGGTCGTACTGAGCCTTCTGCTGGGCCCTGGCCGAAGTCAAACTCTGCCTTGCTCTACAGAGAGCCCGACAAAGCCTGTCCCGAAGTGCTGAAGCGTACGCAGAACAGTCTGCCGGCGCCTCCTCATCCCCGAGCTGACATTGAATGACACTGGTCACCGGATTTGCCAGCTCCCTTCCAAAATTGAGGAAAGCGGGAGAGAAACCAGTCGAGCGATTCTCGGCGGTTCGGATTGCGAACGCGAGCTCACTCAAGTGGTCTGCCCAATCCTTTTGACTCACGGCAAAGGCCGCCAACATTGGTTTGAGGGTTCTATTGACCCTCTCCGTCAAATTGGACTGGGGATGGTAGGGCGACGTGGTGCAGTGATTAATTCCCAGGGAACGGCACGTAGCACCAAACACCCGAGCAGTGAAATAGGACGCGTTGTCCGTAATTAGTCTTTTCGGAAAGCCGAACCGACAAAAAACTTCCTGTAGCCTCTCCAGCACCGCTCGCGCGGTCACTTTTCGAAGCGGAAACAACTCCACCCACTTCGAAAAATGATCAACGACTACCATCAGGTGTGTGAACCCCTGCTTACTCCTGGGGAAAGGCCCCATAAGATCGCAGGTGGCCACTTGCCACGGACGCTCACTGTCAATTGGTTTCATCAACCCGGGCGGCTTGCCACCCCTTGATTTCACCGTTTGACAGACATGGCAGGAACGGCAATAGCGAAAAATGTCACGCTTTATGCCAGGCCAGGTCACAGTTTGGCTTAGTTTCGCAAAAACTTTGGAGCCACTCAAATGACCGGCCAAGGGTTCGTCATGAGATGATCGCAACAGTGGGCTTCTCAGACTCTTGGGGATAACCACCTTAAACGGGTCCACAACCTCGTCATCGGTAGCTATGTATTTCAGCAGGAGCCCATCGTGATCCAGCAAATATGAATCCGCGGGGGACCCAGCGACACACGCTGGTTCCGGTCCCCCTGCGCCCGCCGCACTACCAGCAGCGTCTCGGCGCTCCGTCTCCCTGAGACCGTCGCTCACTCCGCGACAAAACGGATCAATTTGCTGGGCCTTCAGTAGCTCTTGCCTGCTGAATGCGATTCCAATTCTCCCAAAGGGGAGTCCGGTCTCGTCCCCACTCAGGACTGCAGCCAACGGCGTTGTAGGTTCGCTTTCGAGAAGCTCCCCCGCTCGCTCGTTTTGCGGCGCGCTGCTTGCCTGGAGAGCGGAATGAGTGGTTTGCCCGCTTGCGGACTCGCCTCTCTCTGCGCTCGTTTCGCCCCCGACGCTTGCTGGCGCAAAGGCACCGGCAGTGGCTGTAACACCTGGAGGAATGCTCTTGGTGGACAATGGGGCACGGGATAGCGCGTCAGCTACCACGTTCGTGCTCCCCTTTCGATACTGCACTGAAAAGTCATAATGCTGTATCAGGAGAGCCCAGCGCGCCAGCCGGCCCGCAGGCTCACGGAGCCGCATCAGCCAACTGAGCGCACTGTGATCCGTCTGCACTACGAATTTCGTCCCATCAAGGTAAACATCGAACTTACGTAGTGCAAACACGATAGCGAGGCACTCCTTCTCGGTCACGGAATAATTCCTCTCTGCCGGAATCAAGGAGCGGCTGGCAAAGGCCAACGGCTGCAACACACCATCGTATTCCTGTAGGAGGACTGCTCCTAAACCCAGATCGCTCGCGTCGGTCTGGACAACGAACGGTCTGGTCAGGTCGGGGAGTCTGAGCTGCGCTGTCTCCGCAATGGCGCTAGACAGTTGGCGAAAGGCCCGCTGTTGCTCAGGTCCCCACTGCCACGCGGCCGACTTACCCAAGAGCTTGCTCAAGGGTGCCTGCACTCGGGCACAGGACGGAATGAATGACCGGTAAAAGTTGGCCATTCCCAAAAAGCGGCGAAGGCCACGTACGTCCTTGGGCGCGGGGAAATCGAGGATTGCCCGAAGTTTCTCCCGGTCCGGCTCAATGGAGCCTCCGCCCAGCGTAAACCCCAGTAACTGAACTCGGGTTTGCGCTAGTTGGGCTTTCGCAGGATTCAAAGTCATCCCGGCGGCCCGCACCCTCTCGAACACATCGGCAACATGGGCCAAGTGTTCTTCGAAGGTTCGTGAATAAATCACGATGTCGTCGAGGTAGCACATGCAGTATGACCACTTTGCTTCCCCGAGGACGCGGTCCATGAGTCTCTGAAAGGTCGCAGGACCGTTGCATAGACCAAAGGGCATACGAGTAAACTCAAATAACCCTCTGTGGGACGTGAACGCGGTCTTGCACCGGTCACGTTGATCCATCCGGACCTGTAGGTAACCTTTGGAGGCATCCAGCGTAGTAAAGTACCTCGCACTGCCCAGGGTTCCTACGATGGAGTTAATCGTGGGGAGCGGATAGGCATCCTTACGAGTCACTCCGTTCAGACGGCGGTAGTCTACGCACAGGCGATGACTGCCATCTTTCTTAGGCACCAACACAATTGGAGACGCCCAGGCGCTGTACGAGCGGCGGATAATGTCGGCCGATAGCATCTCGTCCAGCAAGCCATCGATCACCTGCCTCTTGGCTAGGCTGACGGGCCGGGGGTTACACTTCAAAGGAAGCGCGTCTCCAGTTTCGATCGCGTGGCTCGCCAAATCGGTACAGCCAGGTTGATCGGTGAAGAGCTCTTCGTGCTGGCATAACAGTGCCGACAAGCGAGCCTTCTGTGTATCATCCAAATGAACCGCACAGGCGGCCAGAGGATGCGGTGCCTCTTCGTGCCGTGTCGCTCGATCCCTATGGGGACTTTGAGTCGACAAGCGCATAGCGCAGGGGCCTGCCCCCGAATTCTGCGCGCGACGCGGTTCGTGCCGTGCCTCTCGTTCCCAAAGGGGAGTCTTAGCAGGCGAGCGCACAGCTCGAGGGCTTGCCCCCGAACTCGGCGCGCGGCACGTTTCCGACGCCCCATCTGCACAGGCAAGATCGGACGCCGGCGGGCTGATGAACGGCTTTAGCAACGTAAACGGTCCGTCGCGATAGCCGCCATTCGCAATGTCCACAACGATTCCGGTTTTAAGGAGAAAGTCCCTTCCGAGAATCACCGGAACACTGAGCCCGGGGAGATGAACGAAACGCGTGCGTCTCATTCGCTCTCCCCACCTGACAGTCAGCCTTGCGGCGCCCGCCGAATGGGCCACGCCTTTCGCAAGATTGAATGTCGTTCGGCAATCCCGCAAGCGCACTGAGTGCTTCTGCAAGTGGGATAACACCTGTTCGCCGAACAACGAAGCGCTTGCGCCCGTGTCCAGCAGCGCAGGAAATTCGCGGCCGACAATGGTCACCGGAATAAAGGGCGCGTGCGCCCCAGCAACACAACCTGCTCGGTACGCCGAGGGGACAAGCAAGGTTTCGGTCACTCGTGCCTTCACGAGCGACCCGCGCTCCCGTTTCCCGACCTCGCAGGAGGCCTGGGCGCGGTGCAGTCCCTTGCTATATGCCCTCGTTGTTGGCAGCGAAAACAGCGCACTCCGCCGCGGTACCTTTCCCGAGGCGGAGCGGCCTCAGCTCCCTGCCGGGGTCGACTCGCTGCATGACCAAAGGGCCCGTTATCACGAGCGTCCGCCTCTGCGATGCGTTGGGTCGAAGGGCGTCCCTGCGCATGCATTTCGGGCGGTGGTGCAGCACAGGCTGCCCGCCTCCCGTACGTGTAGGGATCTAGAGCGCGCGCGCTCAGCTCCCATGCACACCCGTTTGTAGCCGCAAAGGCAGCTTGGCCGGGTTGTTGCCGTTCGGGGAGGGGCACAGGCCCTCCCCACGCGCAGCGTGGCTCAAGGGCCTCGCTGGCGGGCGGCGGTGGGCGATAGGCTCGCGCGGCGAGAATGTCGCCTTGAATGCGCTTTGCCTCGGCGGCCAATTCTTCTAAATCTCGGAACCGGCCGCCGCGCAGGTACGCCGAAAAGGTCGGATGTGCCTGCCTGATCACCCGTTCGACGCATTCCTCGTTCGAAGCTTTGGGCTCGGCGACTAAGAACAGGTCTTTCATCGCGCGTACGTACTCCTGAAGCGACTCGTCAGGAGCTTGTGTACGTAGCTCAAGCTCTCGCCGCATCCTACTCTGGTAGTCAGCGGGTAGGAATTCGCGCAGGAATGCCACGCGGAACTCCTCGAGGGTTGTTGCACGGTAACCGGAAAGCCGGTACCACCTAGCCGCCGTGTCAGTAAGTGCTACGGGAACGACGCGTTCCAGCACCTCCTGATCCTCCAAACGATTTGCCATCTGGTAGCGTACCAGGGAGTCACAATAATCCCTGGCACTGAGCAGGTCACCGTATCCGCTGTAAGTCGGGACTGCCAACCGTACAGCGGGGTGCGCGCATTTCGGTACAGCCGAAAGCGCCTTAACTGCCCCCGAGAGTGACTGAATCATTTCGGCGGCGTTTTGCAACAGCGTCTGTGCGCCTGCTCCAAAGGGAACCGTTGGCGCGTTAGCGGCGTGGCCGAGCAAGGGTGAACAGTCGTCCAGCTCGATTAGCGGCGCGGTTTCCACAGGGATACCGGCCGCGGCGCCGCCAGCCCCAGAGCAAAACGGGCTCCTAGCGGGGTGCGCCTGCTGTCGTTCACAGCCGCCACTTGAGGCAGCTATACGTGAATTGCTTAAGCCACTTGCAGCCAGCGTCGACAAAACAGGTGCGCGCTCGAAGGTTGCGCCACTGGGCACAACCGAAAGCACTCCAAAGGGAGGCGAGTGAGCGAAATTCGTGGCTGCAGTATTGTAATCCCCACAGGGGGCCGTGGCAGACCACTGGTTTTGGCTGCTCATTTGAGGAGCAGCCAGCGGGCAAACGTCGGAGAGGGCTAAGGCCCCGTTTCCGTGCTGCGCTCCGTAAACTCCACAGGGAGCCGATCGAGAGCGCTGCGACATCGCAGTGCCTTGCATTCCGAAGGGAATCCTGGCAGACGAATGTGCTGGTGTGCACTGTTCGGGGAGGGCTCTGGCCCCGTTCCCAAACAACGCTACTGCTCCAATGGGAGCTGGTACGTAGCGCCTCGTGTTGTCGTCCCCACAGGGGGCTGCGACAGGTGAGGGTGCATAAGTTCGCTGCTCAAGGGGAGCACTGGCCCCGTTATCGAGCAACGCGGCGTCTGCTCGCGGTAACAAAGGGCAAAAGTCACCTAACAAATGACAAAGGTCACTAGATCTAGCAGACATAACGCGGCGAGTATAATATGCAAAGGCGTACTAACTCGGCTAAGCACAGACAAAGGCTTAATGAGCCTTTGAATCCGCGTTGGGCGCCAGTGTGGGGTCTTAGGGTCTCACAGGAGTACCGACCACCGCGGGTTCGAGCTTAGCGAGCCACAGGGCCGCGTCAGCCGTCAGCCTCTAGCGCCGCTGCGCGCGAGCTCAGGCCACGAGGGGCTACCGAGCGACGCACGCAAGAACACAGTATTGCCCTAAATTGACGGAAACCGTTTATTGTCTCCAACGGCACCCAACACTGCACGAACGCCCAGTCCCGGGACGGCGGGGAACCAAAGGGGTCCCGCACCAAGGGCGAAAATACAGTTAGGGGCGCCTGTAGCACGTCGCTGCGAGAGCACAGGCTCAAGCTGGGACGCGCCGCTAGGAAAAGTCCCGGCGGCTATGCTACTTGCTCTCGCGATAACCGATGGGCCAACTCGGGAGAGCTCGGGCAATCTCCTTCGGCTTGGGCCTCCGATGAGTGCGGCTCGGCGTGGTACGACCTCGCGCGAGCACTAGGCACCCGTTCTTCGGCTTAGCGTCGGGATAGGAACAACACGAGGTACGCGCTCCCCGCACGGGCAAAGGCACCGTGCGTGAGCTCAGTCCTAGTCACAAAGGTGTCGGCGGACGAGAGGAAGCATGTACGTACCGGGCGCTGTCCCAAGGAGCAAGAGAGTCGCTACCGTCACGGCAGTAGCCACCAGGGGCCGCTCCGTGACGTCACTAGCTCCGCCCTCACCGCGAACCAGCCGCAAGTGGAGCGCCACCGCCAAAACTGGTTCGGAGCAAGGACGACGTGGCAAAAAGGATTGCAGACATGGGTGAAATGCGCCCGCGCAATGGCGCGTCGAATTCCCCAAATCCCCACAAGCCAACGCCGTTGGGTTGTATTCATGCACAATCTTTTTCGTGATCACACTCTGACTGTCATTGAGGTTCACTCTTCTAATAACCCCCGTGCACGTAGAGTGGGGGGCTGTTTCATAAGCACTCACTTCATATTCTGCCTCCATGATCGTAATGGACTTGATCCTCACATACCTTTCAGCATGAGAGGAGTCCGGTGTACTAACCACCACAATATTCTGTGTGAAGTTGGGGCAGACGATGTCTTCCTTCGCTTGGTCTGCTGTAAGCCCGGCTGCCTCGACGACCGCTTCTCCAATAGCTGTGCTGACCTTGTTCAGGTTGAGGCCTCCTCGAGGCCTAACGATGATTTTCCTGTGCTCCTCCGGCAGTTGCGGCATTCTTGACGCCTTCACAATCCGGCGTTTGAGCTTGTCGGCCCCGGCAGCACCTTTGTTGGCGATCTCCTTTCCTTGTGATTCTTGGATCAAATTGGCGGCTCCACCAGCTCCCCAGGTCTTTTTCGCAGATCGCGATCTTCGGTTGGTGACCACCTGCCAACCCATTCTTTCCTCGCCGTCTTCCGTCTCCGAGGAGAGTTCGTCGTCCATGCGCATATCGGCCATGCCGGCTTGGCGGGCTCGCTAGACCTACGTGGCGTTAGGCCCAGCGTGGCGCCCACTTGCGATGCACAGAAAAGAGGCTATAGAAGTCCAAAAAATGCTGGCCCACCTTGTCCAAAGGTGTCCACCGATTCGGGTTAACCTCACGAATCCGATGATGAGCTTCAATGCGGGGTCCTGCCAAAAGTGCCGGCAGAATCATTCAAAAAGACGGAGCCGATGCGGGGCACGTCCGCTTTCTTCAGCTTCTTCTTCTTCCTCCTCGCGAAATAAGTAGCACAGATTAAAAATAAAGTTAACTTATAACCATGCCAACGCTACAGGATTTCATGTAGCGCTAAGCAGCTCGCACCGAAGCAAAAGCAATGTGACGAAGGGTCAGTTTTGCATCTCAGAAGCGCTTGTTATTGATGTATAAGCCAGACGCAACAATATCTGCACCTCGAGCTGCTTTTCTGTCTCTCTCTCTCTCCTTGTCCTGTGACATTGCAGATGGCTGATCTCTTTCTTTTTCTTTTTTGCAAGCCCATTCGCTTCATTTACATATCTCACAAACTTTAGAATCAAGCCCAAGAACTGACAAGCGCTCGTGTGCCTGAAAGTTTAGTGGTCGCGGTTCGCTGCTTCCAGCTCCGTCGTGTCGCCCGCAACACCGTTTGCCTCAGCAACGCGCGTTTGAAAAGAAAAGAAAAACAAACGATATACGTTGAGAGGAGTGCGTTTACACTACATACAAAAATTTCTGCATACGACTCCGCCATTTACATAGTCCGGCGTCAAAACAACGCCGCGTCAATCGGCCCGCTGCGTCCACGCTTGGGTTGACGCGTGTCCGCCTTGACGTGCGCGCGCTGATATTTGGGCTGACGAGCTAAAGCACCGAGATGCGACCAGAGATCGGGAGCGCACTTTCAGCGACGGAACGTCCCGGGCGCATCCTACACACTCACGGCATATTCTCATCAATGCAAATGCAACTGCAACGTGTTGTGTACGTCTGGGCGCAGCGCTCGATCTTTGCAGTGTGTGCACACCGTCGCGACAGCTGACAAACAAACCCGAGACTGGTGCAAGACGCTACTAACCTCTGTTTCGGCTCTACTTCATATTTATTTCAGCAGTTTATACCAAGCGTCACGACGATGGCGCAGTTAAAAAAAAAGGAAAGGAAAAAAACACGAACCTTCGGACTTACTTCGCTTAAGTTATCGAAATCACCTCCATTCGCTGTCCTATTGCACGTAAGATACAAGCACTGTGGTGTCAGTCACTGACCTCAGCGGGGTATGGTCGCAGGCGATTTCTTCAAGCGCACAAAGTGGCGTAACTTAAGCCGCGAACTTTGTGCAATAAAGCGTTTTCGTTTATTGAGATTGGACTTACGATAGAGTGACTTGTCTGAAAATGCACACCTTCATGAGAAAAACCGCGGCAATTTGATCGAATTACGGCGTCGCCATATACACTGATCAGACACGGGTCACAGGAACGAACGTGATAGCGCGCTGTCTCGGCTCTTCATCGCAGGGCGACGCAGCCTTGCCCCTGTGTCGATATCTCGTATATACTATCCTTTGTGTCACGCAACCCTGCAACAAGTCCCTACGGCAGTGTTCTGAATTAAATTCTGGGGCTTTACGTGCCAAAACCACGATTTGATCATGAAGCACACCGTAGTGGGGGACTCCGGATTAAACTTGACCACCAGGGGATCCTTAACGTGTCCCCAATGCACGGGACACAGGCGTTTTTGCATTTCGCCCCCATAAAAAATTAATTAAGTTATGGGGTTTTACGTGCCAGCACCACGATTTGATTATGAGGCACGCGCCGATGTAGCATACATTATTATTGACCACCTAAGTTAAGTTAAGTTGTTGGGTTTAACGTGCCAAACCCACTTTCTGATTATGAGGCACGCCGTAGCGGAGGACTCCGGAAATTTCGACCACCTGGGGTTCTTTAACGTGCACCTAAATCTAAGTACACGGGTGTTTTCGCATGTCGCCCCCATCGAAATGCGGCCGCCGTGGCCGGGATTCGATCCCGCGACCTCGTGCTCAGCAGCCCAACACCATAGCCACTGAGCAACCACGGCGGGTGTCCTGGGGTTCTTTGACGTGCATTTAAATTTAAGCACATGGATGTTTTCGCACTTCGCCCCCATCGAAATGCGGCCGCCGCGGCCGGGATTTGGTCCCGCGACCTCGTGCTTAGCGGTGAAACACCATAGCCGCTAAGCCACCGCGGGGCGTGTCGGTATACTGTTCTGAACTTCTGGCAGCACACACGGCCTTGCCTTCTCCATGCCTTCCCTTTTGCAATTTCCGTACGTCTGCGTTTGTCTTGCGAGAAAATGTGCGGCCCTTCAGTTTGAAGAACTTGATGTCATACTTGTTATAGACCAAAGTCGTCAGGGGCCGTGCTCACAAAAAGCACTTACGCTATCTAATTGTTCGTAAGCGCAAATTCCAACCAATCTTGATACTGCACGTATTACTAGCGAAGGCGGTCGGCCAACGACAAAAAAGAAATCAGTTTACAACGAAATGCTTCGTGAATTTGGCCCCTGGTGTTCCGGCACACCATTCACGTGAAATTGTAGGCACAGCCGCTAGAAACAAAGACAGAAAAAGAATGCTCTGAAGAAAAGAAGCGAGTGTGGCACCCTCCCGGAATTGATGCGATATATCTGTAGTCTGAATTAAATGAAGAATTATCGTTTAAATTAGAAAATATGCTTGGCGAGCCCGGCCGCTTTCTGAGACTTTCGAACTCGCTTGAAGTAATTCAAGATAGGGTTAACAAATGTCAATTTGACACTATAGTCGAATGTACGACCCACGTATTATACTCTATGCGAGTGCGTTCCTATACATAGGAAAGCCTTGACATGCTGAATTCTTTCTGAAGTTGTCCATGTTCGGCTCCGGAGGCTTCCCATTTCGTTCTCGAGCAAAGCACTAAATATAGCGGTCAAAGAAAACATGGAAGGTCAGAGTATTTCGCCAACAGCATATCTTACGTACAAATACTATATGTGATCACTTGGTGTCAGCTTTGTGTCACTTTAAATGCGACTTTTATAAGCTAACATTCTTGCAAACAAACAAGTTTTCACATGCATGTGATGGAGGCATGAATCACGTTATTTTTGTGTGTGTGTGTGTGTGCGTGTGCGTGTGTGTGCGTGTGTGTGTGTGGGGGGGGGGGGTAAGATTTAACTTCGCATTAATGAGCGCAGTATAAGAGACATATTTCTCGGCAAGTGTCCCTGTAAATGCACAAACGGATGGAAATTTTCTGGGCACACTTCATCTCGAGGCTGCCACGGCATGTGAGAAAGAGCGATAAGGAGCAACGTGCGCGTCCGCGTCTTTTGGTGTGGGCGTATATATGCATATCCAGCACAGCACAACACTATTCTGCAAACAAACATATAGTTGCTGCGGAGAGAGGCGAGATACCGCTCGGCCGAGGCGTGGTCACTGATCCGTTTCCTTGGGAGTCGTCATTTTGTGAGCACCGACCAACAGTCTCTTTCCCTTTTTTTTCCGTGTCGTTCTAGCGATTGTATCTCTGAACAACGGCGCCTGTGCACGAGGATATGTACCTGAGAGACACTACTGGAAGCCACACCTTGTCGTCACGACAAGTTCTCTTCAATGCAAATTTAGAAGATGCCACGCTGCGCAGTTTTGAGCACTCGTGAGAATAACGTGCTTTTCAACTGTCGCCATTCACTTTGTGTGGGTGCGTGCAGCATCCGTTCTTGCATTGTTTGCTTATTGCGCCGCTGCTGTATACTCGCCGACAGAGGTGCCCATGAATAGCACGCTTTTTGACAACCACGTCCCGTACACAGTCCCCACGTCCACGCACACATCCACCCGCCTTTTCTCTTGCCTGCGCATTCGCTAACAGAAGTGCATGCAGTACGTAAGCTCGGCGCAGCGAGCACGACATGTGTCACACAATAAGATTACAATCTGGCGCATGTACGGGGTATACAGAGAACTGCGTTTATACCTGCACATCATTAAAAAAAACTGACTCGCCATCCCGGCCCTGCGAAAGTGGAGGTCCAGCGAAGGTGTTGATAAGCCCCACTACAACTGCTGAGGGGGTATGCAATGCTTTATTGCTTTAGAGTAATGGTAGTAATGGGAGTAATGGTGGTTTTTACAGCACGCCGCCGCTGGTCGTATTGCCGTTTCTTTTTCCCTTTGCCGCTCCTCGTATTCGCGCTGCTCCTCAGGAGTCTTATAAGTATGCGTTGCCTAACCGTAGCTGTGCTGCAACAACAATGAAGTCAGTTGCTAGGTTGGTTCGTTTATATACGAAAAGCTAGTGGCGTCACTCCCCACGTCGCAGGCTGCCGTCGCCGTGGCAGCTTGAGCAACAGTAATCCTTGCCGGGAATTAAACGTATGCGGGGAGCGCTACGTGCTTCGCATTGTTAAAAGTAGCGCCTTGTCATCAATTATGTGTTTCAAATGCTTGTTTTGTGCTTGTTCGTTATTGAAAAGAATGCTGTTCTGTATGTTTTATGCATGATTTCAAAGAATGTATGCTCTTTTTGCTTCACTTTGCTGAGTGCTTGAAGCCTGCTTCACCTCCGCC
Source organism: Dermacentor andersoni (assembly GCF_023375885.2). Taxonomy (NCBI): domain Eukaryota; kingdom Metazoa; phylum Arthropoda; class Arachnida; order Ixodida; family Ixodidae; genus Dermacentor; species Dermacentor andersoni. The sequence continues at coordinate 50,931,774 of NC_092815.1, forward strand.
GCCGGTCGGCCCGGTATTGCACTACCTCCGGGATCAGTCCACATTTTTGCTCGCGGACGAAGACACGAAAAATGCTGACCTCCGAGAAACTAACAGCTTCGCTGTAAAAGAAAGCTATTGCCCTTACCATTGTTCTGTTCTTGCTCAAATTTCGCAGCAAGATCGCACTTTATGGTTCCGGTAGTTCAATATAACACTCGGCACTGTTACATGCATGATTTATAAGGAAAGAATGCGAACTCGCTTTCATCTTCGGTGAGTAGTAGTAGTAGTAAAAACTTTATTAAGAAAGGGAGTGCGGGAAAAGGGGTCAAAGAGCGATGGGTGGCTCCCTTAGTGCAGGGCTGCACTGGCCCTGGCCGCCCGCTGGACTTGCTGGAGGAGTGTCCTCTGCACCCCCAGGTCCGAGCTGTACCTCCCACTGCTCCGCCAATGATTGTTGTTTGTTTGTGTTAGGCTGAATAGCTAACTATGGCGGCATTCTTTCACACGTCCACGAAATGCGGGAAAGGGTTTGTCTACTGCCACACCACGGGCATCCAGCTCGATATTGTGTAAGGTAGAGCACGTGAAGTTTTAGGAGGTGCGGATAAACATCGGTCTGGATTATTTCTGAGGTTTGTGGCCTCTTCTCCGTTTAAGGATTCGTGTGGGGAAACTCCAAACATGGCGACTGTGGCTTAACCTTGTCACTTCTGGCGCCTGCAGTATACAGCAAAGCATGGCCTTTACAATCGTTTGAACGATCCGGGGCATAATATACGACGTTGCTCTGAAATTTGAGCAAGAACAGCTGCGGTAAGCGCAAAATCGTTTTTTAACGATGAGAAGGGAAAAAAAAGAAACTCAGGTTTCTGTGTGCACATTCAGCATCAACAGTTCGCAGACCAAGGGATCTGAGAAAACGTTGAATTTCTAGGCATAGGAGTCTATGTCTGTTGACAGTAAAACCGCACAACCACGTGCTGTTTACCTTATATGCTAGAATACGAGCAGGAAAAGTGAATATTTGCAGGCCATGGGCCCAGGCTGCGGAAATATTCAGCCTTTTCACAGATCTCACGCTTCATAGACTTTTGACGCCAAATATACATGCGTATTATGGTAAGGTGCAGGCACGGGGCTTATCGGGTGAGTGTATTATAGACGAGTCCTGCATATGTCTGAATTAGTTTGGAGCCTCCATATTGAGGTCGGATCAGGTCATTGTACAGCGAACGTGTTTGAATGTCTCTCAAAGCACCACACTTTGCGCAGCAAATCTTTTTTTTTTTTATTTCGCTTTTGTCAAGCGCGTTTCTAAATGCTCCAGTGCGCAGGTAGTACATTAGTTTCGCTGCTTTGCGTGCGGTCTTTCGGCAGCGCACGCCGGGCACCGCCTTCCTTAGCACGACCGTGCGAATCCATCGCTCCAAATGACCGTTCGAGAACCAATCCCTCCCAGAGGAAAGGCTACGCGGTTCGACAAAGAAATAAAGAGAGCCTGGCGTAGCAGGCTTCTGCCGGACACCATTACCCGGATACAGCCATCCGTACCTCTCCTTTCACGCCCTCGTTAATCTAACGTTAACGATCTATCGACAAACGTGATGGAGTGTAGGTATAGCCTTTGGCGGAGACTGCCCACCAAACAATTATGGATCGGCGCCCGGATCAGGAGTGCGAAAGGTCACGTGTCGCGAGGAAAGGTCCCTTCATCGCTGATGATGGCGTGTGCTTAACTAGCGTCTAACCTTACACGGTCGTGACGCTATCCGTAGAGGTTACGAGAGCTCGAAAAGTTATAACCACGGCGCAAGCTCACTGCCTTGTAGTGCTGCCCAAACGCGGGGAGAGAGGAGGAGAGAGAAAAGGAGAACGGAAGAAACAAAAGTCCGCTCGTGCCTCCGAGGCTTAAACAATGCACGCACATACATATATGGCGGGCAGCAACGACACTGTGTCACGGTAGGCGTGGCTCGGGCAAACACTAACGCCAGAAAGAGAGGAGGGCGCGCGAGACGAAGGAGAGGGAAGCACTGGCCAATGGGACACTAGATGATGGTCCTGACGGGCACGCCCACATGCACTCTATCTAAATAGGGAGAACCCTCTCTTGTCTCGTCCCGTGCTTCGGCCATGCGGGGAAGCCTGTCCGTTCTTTCTCTCTCTCTTGCCTCTACGTCTGTTATATTCACCGGGAATCGTTACACGCGCCCCGTTTCTTTTTTCTTGCGTGTTTGTTGTGTGCCGTCAACGTCTTGCGCCTCCCTCGCATTGTTTTGTCTAGCAGCAGAGCTGTCGAGCTCGTCTTGTTTGTTCCGTGACGCGACCGCGTTTGCAGCGATTGTGTTCTGCCCTCTCGTCGCTCCGTGGCGGATGTGCATAACGTGCGCGCACGTCACAAGCTGCCGGCGGGCGACAGGAGACCGTCGCAATCGCTCAGCTTTCTCCTCCTCCCAACCTCCTTCCAGGCTCTTTCACTTTTGCGGATGTGTGCCTGTCACTTCGTCTCTGGTTCCAAGCGCATGCGTGCTGCAGTAAAGGCAACGGCACAGAGACACTCGAATAGAACGCTGCGGACTTATGCCAAGTGTTCTGCTCCGTCTAAGAAAAAGAAGCCGCCTAATTAACCTTCGGCGAGCCGTACAAAGTGACGGTGCTTTGGCGGGAAATGGTCGTTAAGTAGCCGCGATAAAGAGAATGAAAATTCGTAGGATGTAATTTCCACAGACCATTCCGGGTTGTTTGTGAGGGCATTGCTTACGAATACTTTCGTTTTTGTCTGATCTTTGGTGGACACAGTATATAGCAGCGGTTAGAAGCGCGAGTGCTGTCACGTATCGATGAATATCACAGTTACTGGTGAAATACAGTTTTTTTTGTGCGAAATGAGCAATCACGTTTCATTCCGCTGAAGGCTTGTACCAAGAGCTCGGAGCTGCAGAGCCTGTTACTAACGTCGCCTTCCCAAGCATTTCAAGGAAGCGACTTTTTTGCCCCATCGACGCCCCTAGACATGCATGTGTGGAGGCTTATAGACACGCGGGCTCTATCAGCGGGGAAGTTAAAAGGAAAGAAAACTCGACTGTGTGGTCAAAGAAAGAACGTAGCCTTCACTACGCTTGAGGAAAAAAAAAGAACTAAAGAGAAAAAGCAAGGAAACACACACTGTTACACAAAGAACGGCCATTGCGCAGACGCACATGAGAGCATATGTATATAGGGCGCGTCGTCACTGGCCAAAGAAATGGTAAACAGCGCGGCCCCGATTGCCACAAATGGCCGCCACTGAAATGGCGAGTGAAAAAAAGCCCGCACTCGTCGTCGACGTATACATTTGTCCCTCCCAAAGCCTTCTCTACAACTCCGCGCCGCGAGTCCGTGGACAGCGTATAGCGTCTCCGAGGAGAAGGCTGCTGTTCTGCATGCGCTTCAAATGTGCCCGTGCGCACGCGGTGTGTCTGCTTGTGCGTGCGTGCGCGGCGGTTAGGGGCAATGGGGGAAGGGCTGGACACCGCCTTCGTCAAAACGATTGGAACATGGCCTGGGACGAGCAGCGTGGCGCTGCAAAACAATGCCTCGCGTTTCGTTGTTCCGCTCGAGACAATGGGAGCCTCTCTTTCTCTGGGAAAAGAAGATGCTTGCCGCGTAGTTGCGGCCGACCGCGTTAGGAGGGGACGACGCCATAAATAATCACGGACGGGGTGTGTGGCAGTGAAGGCCCGCGGTGCGGATTTTGCGTCTCGGTTCTGCATGCACGAACAACTGCGTGAGAACGCACTTGCCGGGGCCAGCGTTATGCGAGGCGCGTCGCCTATGGCGTCTGGACGCTTGCGAGTGGTCTTGCTTTCAAAGCCTTCTAAACAGGCATTTTTCCAGATTGCTAAACACCTTCTCGGCGGTGCAGCCCCTTTCTTAGTGCCTATTCATTTCCCCCGGAGGCGAGACAAATAAGGGGGAGCATTCATGGCGCCCGATCTGAATGGAGGCTGCCATTACGAAATGGAGTCTGTAAGCAAATCGGTTTGTCGTATACGGTTCGTTGTTTCCGCTTCTGCTCGCTCGCTGCCTCTCGATGGCGTCACGCTGCTTTAGTGCCCTCTTCCTGTGTTTTCTTTGCGGCATTCACGATGTTCTATGACCGGCTTTCTTAAAGAGCAATAAAGAAGCGATTGGTGAAGAATATAACAAAGCTTTTTACCTATATCTGAAAAAAAAAATTCGTGAGCAAGTTCGTTAATTGTACTCCTCTAAACATTGATGGCGTGTGCTTATTTGAGAATTCGTTTTGTTGCATGTGCCTTTTACGGTCAACCGCTGGTTACTTTCACACCCACTGCTTTGGCGGAAGGTAGGCAGGCTTAACACAACGACGCACGGCTGTGCCTGAGAGAATAGAGTATAGGGGGGAATGTAGAGCAAAATGAAGGTATACGTACAGAGAGCGTCGACGCAACAGTCAACACAGAGTCAAGCGAGGTGACGTGCTAACAGTATATCGTATCGATATTGAAGGAGAGTTGATGCGGCCCTCAGAGCTGAACGGCCTTCCAGTGCTTGTAGTGTTACATAAGCGATCACAGAGAATCCTCATGTGTCGTTCGTTGGCCAAATCTCTGCCACTTAAAATCAAAGTTGACTAGTGACGACGGCTATACAAAGCGGACCGCCGTAAGCACAATTTACGGGTAAACAGTAAACAAGCTAGGACATTTCACAAAAAGCAACAGTAAAGAAGCCTGCCGTGATGAACGTATACCGTTATGGTCGACGGCGACAAGTTCAACAGAACACGAATGTAGAAAGGTTGACAGAACGAAGGTGTCACTAAAATTTTACACACGTAGCGATCGTCATAACGTGTTGATAGAAGACTTTCGGCAGTAACGTCTTCGCAATCGAAAAAGAAAGAACTGTCAATTATTAATTTTGTTGTATGAATTTTCTGCGCAATACATTTATGTGCGTTTCTCCGAATACGCAAGCATTGTGCTCTAATAGATACTGCGTATTATAATGACTTGGAAAAGAACGATACTTAAATGTGCACTAACACAGATCACATTCAGAAACGAGGCGAGGTAGTGTAATAAAGAAAGATTAGTTGGTTTTGTACTACCAAACAACAACGCTGGCAACCAGTACAAACAGACCCCCATTAGAACACAAAACGCTGCGTGCGTCCATACGTGCCTCACTTTCTCTATAGTTACGATTGCTGTAATTTTGTGATGGCGACATAAGATCGTCAGCCTCCTCCACTACACTCATCCCCTCCCCCTTTTACTCCGCCTGCACCATCCACGCTCGTTTCGTCACCCGCACCGTAACATCCAATGCCTCTAAGACGCGAATACTGCGATACTTTCAGAACTCAAATGTCGAGGGCGTTGCATCTGAAACGCAGACCTTTATTGCTAAAAGAATCGAACAACACGCTCCTGAGCGACTATTGCTACAGACGTGTGCCGAGGCCCAAAGCGATTGCATCTATACATGCCCCAAGAATCTTCGAAGGAGATGACCAAGAATGGAAATACACATTTTTCTGTTCCGATGCTCTGTATAGCTTCCGACTTGCATTATCACTCGCCAGATCATATTTCCAGGAACCGTTCGTCGTTCTTCACCGGCGCCGACTATCCCTGGTATCTGCAAGCAATGGGAAAACACAGCCAGGTCGCATGTGTGCGTTCATCTATTAGTCTGGATATATAGTAGAAGAAACCGAAGAATAATGCTGCCACTCCGGTGGCATCTGTCCTTGCTCATCACTCCTGGTCACCACCTACGTGTTGGCGCTTTTCTTTAGAGTACGAGAAACTTTTGCCAAACTTTTTCGATGACAAGTTGCGCAACAAGGCCACATGTCACCGTTGATGTCGTAAATAACGCGCGCTCGCACTGTAGCCGATATTGCGTGGTGCCGACATAAATAATGCCCTGCGATATTTCTCGGGCAAGTTTCTGAAGTGTCCCGCGAGAGATGTGGGCTACGGAGAGCGATGTGTACGTTGTTATATAGATACAAGGCCACAGTTCTCGGGGAAAACAGATTTAGAGTCAAGAAGGGTGACGCCGAGCGGTCTACATTTTCATTTCCTTTAATTTTACTTCCTTTTCTTCCTTTCTTTCTTTCTTTCTTTCTTTCTTTCTTTCTTTCTTTCTTTCTTTCTTTCTTTCTTTCTTTCTTTCTTTCCCTCTTTGAGGTGTGGGGGGGAGGGGCGGAACTCGAGCATTCTTGGTTGAAAGAAAGTAATCGACAATGCCACGCCGACATCTCTTGATGCGCGCGTTGCTCGTCGACGGGGACCGTCATAAAATTAATGAGACTCCGTATAGCACTTGTGTGCGATGGTGATCGTACTCAGTTGCACCGCGTGGCGTCTGTGGCGCACAATGCGATAAATAACTTTATCGAAAACCGAGAAAACGTCGAAATCGGGGTTCACGGAAGCGAGTCCAATCGCACAGATTAGTCTGTAAGCGTGAAAGGGACATGACGTGAAGATAGCGCCTGAAGTTTTTGCCGTATGTTATGGGTGCACGTACAACCGTTAAGTAGCAATGTGCCGTCGCACTAGGACACATTATTCTTTTTTCTCGAGATATGTGTTGCCGCCTGTCGCACAGTGCTCGTTTACGATTAGCTGAACGCGGAGTGGGGAGCGGGGGCCGTCAGTTTCAATCCGAAAAATGATTTTCTGAAAACTCTACTGACAGGAATTTTCTCGAAGGACGATATTAGTACTCGGCGTCAAAACTTCGTAAGTTACTCGGCGAATGCTGTTGACCAAATTACTGCAGTAAAAAACAAATGGAGGGTCAAAGTATAGGTGCACTCGTATGCTCTTATTGCATGCACTATGCGTCGCAATATACGCCTTTGTCTAGAAACGCACATCTTATTTGTGTTTGTTTGCATTATATCACCAGAATCCTATAATACCTTCGGGTATTTTTATTTTTTTTTTTATACTGGCCATGAAACGTCTCCGTCACGCTATATGGGAGAACCGTGACCGCGCGGCGGCGCCACCTATCGTATACACACTCATGGAAATTACACCCACGAGGGTGGATTGGATGTTTAAACACTTTTTTTACACCTTTGCTCTCTAAACAATTCGTAAGCAGAACAGCCTACGCCCTTACTGCACCTTTAGCAAACCGGTTAAGCTAAGCTGGTTAACCTCCCTACCTTTCCTTCTCCACTTTTTCCTTCCTTCCTTCCTTCATTAATTTCAGGGTACTAAAAGGGTGTTTTGTGAGAAACATACATCTTGCAGAATTTAAGTGTGCTTGGGAACTTCAACTTTTCAAGTAAGTAAACAGCCATAAATACCTAGTTACCAGCGGTTTGCGCCATGCCATTGTTCGAGTACGTCATATGGTCACAGTATAGGCTATGGATATCAACCTTCTACTTCGCGTACATGGCGTCTCCGGTAGTGAAGTGGAAAGGCACAGCGTATTCATTTATTTCCCATCCTGCCTTTCGCTTTTTACCACTGGCTTCGTTTAAGTTGTTTCAGCTCGGTGTTGTTTCACAGATCAGCTACCAATCGTTAGCGAATCATAGCGCGTCAGCCAATCATATGTATAGTTAGTTATATAAAAAATTATAGCATATAAAAATGATCATATATAAATGATTGGTTATGTTCATTCTTGTCTTTTCTGTCTCTTTTTGTCTATTTTCTGTGCATATTCACGACATCGTCAATTAAACGTCAGTTGCAAGTTAGCGTCTGTCCCGTTCCTGTTCCTTTGTGCTTTTTGTAAACTCTGCGCTTAAGCAGACCAATGTCACCAATGCATATACATTTTTTATTGGAATGGCTGATAGCGCCGAGTCCAATGCCTGCGGTGTCGAGGAAACTATAGAACATCTACTGCGCTACTTCCCATCTTTTGAAAATGAAAGGCATGACCTCTGCACAGCTCTCAATCGGCTAGGTAGATAACCGTTCACCTTGAACAAGATCTTGGGACCATGGCCTCGCATATCGCAGCTACAGAAGGCCACCAGAGCGCTGCTGCGATATTTGAAAGCTACCGGATTGAGTCAGCGTCTGTGATCCGGACTGATATCCCCAGTGGACTCTCTTCTTCTTTAAAACTTTCCGCCCCCCTTTCCCCAGTGTAGGGTAGCCAACCGGGCTCAGACCTGATTAAACTCCCTACCTTTCATGTATCATTTACCCTCTCTCTCTCTCTCTCTCTCTGCGCTTAAGCAGTAGTAAGTATGGTTTACCAACTAGACCGAACCAACGGTTTGCTCTGCACTAAAAATTATTCGGCGCCGCGTTTCACAACTGCACTAATAATCTAAACTCTGCGATTTAGCAGAAACTATACCGAAGTGCATCCATGGACGCTTTTGTGAAACCCGGATCGAGATGCATTCGCCGCTCACGCCGTGCTCACAGCAGCAAAGTGCTGCAATTTGTCAGAGACTTTGACGAGTAAATCTACAGCGACGCTTCAAAACAAAGCGAAGCTGCCAGGGTGTCGCAAGCGCTGAGCATTTGCTTTCAATTGTGTTTTGTAGCACGGAGGTTGCTGTACTTGGAGCTTGGCTATGATGCCTTAAGGTACCTGAAGATAAACCAGCTAAGTAAAATCTATCAGGAATATTTAGGTGCCGCGCAGCAGGCCACGTTAAGACAAATATTTCCTCACACCGCCAATTTATGCCATCGCCACAAGAGAGCATTCTCTCGTCTTTCGAGTGCTCTGTCAGCTATAATTTCACCGCGAAGATTTCGTCATGTTGACCCTTCTTGCGGGGCAATTTGTTCTACATGGCACTTTCGGCGGTTCACCGCACGTGGCCTCAGCGACCGCGCACGAATACGAAACAACTAACCCTTCCACCTTGCTTCTGCGCGATCAGCTGTCGGAAATGTGACTCAGTTTTCGCTGACGCACTGTGCTCCAATCATTCGCTGGATTGAATCATATGGATTGAAAACGTGTGAAGTAGTTGGCTGCAAAAATAGTGACAGTCATAGTAAGCAATGTAATGGATCCGTGTGGCCAAGTTCGCGGGCAGCTGCTGCAACTGTCCGTACGTGTTACCGGCACTTCAAGATGTACGGCTTTCCTCGAGGATACATAAATTTGCTCATCCGCCAGTGCTGTATCGCTAACCTTCAAAGAAAGGGCTTCAGCCCCGGAGCGTCGGCAGAGTGAGTACCGCTCTTTAAACAACGAAATAAGGAGTATAGCACCACTTTCTGTCATAGTAAGTTCTGCGCGCAGTACCTACAAACACCTGCCCTATACTGGCATGGGGATTACGCCAACTTTATCGCCAACAAGCCAAGAATAAGTGAATTAATGGGCGCACACTAGAATATATGCGTACAATATACGCACAATAAATGACGGACTACATCGATAGCGCACGAATGGCCGAAACTGAATATTTCGTGACGGACCACAAGAGTAAGCGAGTTACTAGCGATAATACATCTTTGCTACAAGGTATTACAATATACACAGCAGCAGGGGCGTAGCCAGGGGGGGGGGGGGGCTTATGGGGCTTCAGCCCCCCCCCCCCCCCCCCCCGAAATTTTTTTGTGCTGTCCATGCACCGCCCACCCAAGCAATCCCCGGTGCAGGAAATCATTCTGAATTTTCTCTAGAATATCTTTTTCACGCTCGAAAAGACATTGCAGCGCGAACCTTGCAAACTCGGGCTGGATTTCGCGGCAGCGCCCATGCACCGGGAGTCACATGACGCAAGGATCCACAACTGAGCACAAAGTTTCAAGGGCATTTTGATCGCGAACGGGCTCGCCACGGCATCTTGCAGAGGCCGCGGAATCTACGCAGCGCATGGATGTCAATTCCGAAATTTATGGGTATAAAGTCCTCATAAACTTTTGATGTGAAAGGTGCACTGACATTTCCAAAGTTGTGCTTTAGATTTTCAATTGCGGAACTTTGTGGGTTTGATGTTACTATAAATATTAGACGCCAAAGGTGCATTGACTTTTCTTAAGTCTCACATGGGACCATACAACGAGACAAGCCAAATCAACACACTATCAGACAAGTTGACAAAGCCATCAGCGAGGCCGGATGAGATGAAGCGTTGTGGTGGTTCATTTGTGCCGTCATGACACATAAAAAAAATATCAACATGCTTTTTCACCTATGCCAAAGCATCCGTGTCAAGACACTAAAGCCAGCCAAGGTAACTACGTTCTTATTTCATTTTTCTACTTCGACTTTTATTCTCGAGGACACATTGAGCCTCTTCAAATTTTGTCCTTGCTACCCTACCCGCGGGCTGCCAGATGCAGCCAGAGCGCATGCGTTTTTCTCGTGTTGCTCCGACCACCGCGCGGCGCACTTCGGTGCGCGTTCGCTTTTCTCTGGCCGAGTGTATTTTCGCCTGGCAGAGTTTTGGGCACTTTCTGGCTAGCAGACGAGAAAAAGAAACTATCGTCGCTCGCCGCCATCACTGTGGGGACTCGGCGAAGTGCACCGCGTTCGCTTGAGCGCAACCTCTCGGGAAAGTCTTGTCTCGCCAGTGTATAGGATACCGAGCAGTATGCGTATGGTTCTCGGTGGACCAAGCGTCTCACGTTTTCTTCAATATTCTTTCGGTAACTACATTAGGTGCCCAAAGTAGGCATTCGATTGTGGCCAACATACTTTGCGCTTTTTCATTTCGGTGCCCCGGCCCCACAAAAAAAAAAAAAGGACATTGTTGTGGCGCAGTGAATTGTCGTATGGTGAAAATTCGATTTTGTTACTTCTTTTGCGGACCGTAATGGGCCGCGGGACGCTTCAGTTGCCGGATAGTCTTATCATATAGTATTGCGATAGCAATTATATGGACACTCCAGGCGCATTCCTGCCGTCGCCGTCGCCCTCATGTTTCGTATAAAGTACAAGGGCGATAACATCGTGACCGCGCGCCGCATGCTGTATGTGCGAGTGAAAGTGTAGGGAGGGGGATGAGGGGTTGGAATGGTTGAGGCGACGATGGTGGTTCAGTCTTGTGTGCGCAAAAGAGAAAAGCGGGGAGCAAGCGCGCCGCCTTCCGTCGCGCGCGATACATCGGGGGGAGTGGATGGAATGGGGGTGGGATATAGGATTCTGTGAATCTCTGATTGCGCAACATGTTTATTTGCCTTGTTTACGCATTGTATACCGTGACTTTTTTTAGATACGTAGATTTATTGGAGACTTATACGTATATTTAAATATCTTGTTGCGGGGTTTTGTGTATACGTGCAATGAACTTTGTTCCCAGTGACACTTTTTTGCCTTTTATCAAGCTGTATCTTCGCATTTGTATATTCCATTGTATCTTCGCATTTCTAATGTACGAAGGCGAGTAAAATGAAAGTGACCCAACCCACCTCGCGCAATAATTGTTCGGTCCATTATCTGGGAAGCATGCACGTGACACAGAGGCATCTCTCTATTATAAAAGTGACACCTAGGTGTGAATATCAAGGTTGTTTAATGCTCTCATGCACTGGGTTGAACATGGTTGCGCGACATAATAGACGCTCTAGAAGTTGAGCAGCGTGGTGCCCTGAGGTTTCTGACAGCTGAAGGTATTTCCCAAAAAGAAATTAGCCGCCGTATGGCTGCCGTGTACGTTGAACATTGCACTTCATTGGTCACTGTGAAGCATTCGAGCAAACGGTTCAAAGAAGGACATAAAAATTGAAAAGACGATCCAAGCCTGGCCAAAGCCATCGTGCAATCACCCCTAACAAAATTGCAAAGGTTGATGAGCTGATGAGACAAGAACGGACGATAAGCATCGATGAACTGGCAGAGCGTGTGAACATCAGTCACGGTTCGTTTCACGCCATAATTCATGAACATCTCGATTATCTGCTCTTCTGTGCGCAATGGTTGCCCAAGATTTTGAACTACCGCCAGAAGACGGAGAAGTTCAGCGCTGCCTTGACTCATCTGATCCGGTATCACAATAAGGGTGACGACTTCTTGTCTCCAATTGTGATCGGGGACGAACCATGGTGCCACTTCTACGAGCCTGAAACACGACAGCAAAGCTTACGGTGGAAACATTCGGATTCGCCACCCACAAGAAAGGAAAGGCCATCATTTCCGCCGGAAAGGTGTAGTTGACTTTTTTTTTGATCGTCAGGGGCCATTACTGATATAATTTGCTAAATCTTGAGAGGCTGTCAATTTGTTTCGTTATTGTAAAACGCCCGATGGGCTGCGTGTCACAAACAAGAACAAACTACGTGAAAAATTGACGAATGGGGTCATCTTGTTCCACGACAATGCCGTCCCAACGTCCCTCATGCGGTTTGTACAAAACTGGCAATGTTCAAGTGGGAAACGCTGCAAGATCCGCCATACAGCCCAGACCTGTCGCCTTGCGACTTCCACTTTTTGAAGCATTTGAAAAAACAGCTCAAGCGAACCAGATTCATGTCGGACGATGACGTGAAAAAGTCAGTTGCAGACTTTTTGAAGCAGCAACCCAAGGAATTTAATGAGACGGGAATCACGCGACTCGTTAGACAACGGGACAAATGTCTAAACGATCACGGAGACTACATTTAAATAAAGTACCCCGTTTGTCATATATTCGCATTGGCTCACTTTCATTTGACTCGCCCTCCTATATCTTACAGAACTCCTGCTTTTTATACGTGCTCCCTGTTGTGACAATAATTTCGGTGCAATTACTCACGATACACGACTGGTGACAGCTGCTCCTGCGTAATATATTGGAACAAATGCCAACGTCATTGATATTTTCTACTGACCGTTGCATACGTACACGAATGTAAACACGGTTCTTGAATGACAAAGTTTCATTAATATATTTGTCCTCAACTTGTTCATTTCATGGCCTTTACATTTTTTCACATCAGCGGTATGCACTGCTTTGTGGTTTCGAACTGATATAGTTCTCAAGTTCATGTGATATTTTATTTACTTATTAAATAGAGAAAAAACATGGAAGCATTGATATCGGTTATTTTGGGCACAATTTTTGGCACATACAAGTACATTCTCTTATGAAAAAATACATATTTTACTCGTTCTGACAGTGCGCAGCGTTCAAGAATTCGTTTGCAGCATCTTTAGCAATAACAATACAGTTATTATTCATGTATTTGATCCCCAGACAAATTGTTTAAGAGGAAGCTGTAGCTCGCGCCCAACTCCGACGCGGCCTATTCAAATACATGTAAAACGCAGAAACGCTTTTCTGAGATAACCCCCGGATCGCTTTTAATGAAGTTTGTTGCATTTGAGAGACAAAGTTAAATTCTAGTGCCTGTTGGAAGCGGAATTTCCATTTAGGGCCCGAACATTGTTTAAATTTATTGAAAAACTCGAAAGTTCTAAAAAAATATAGAAGCACGACGTTTACAAACTAATAGCTCTGCACCAAGCATACTTGTCGCTGTTCAGTAAACGGCATCTATTATAACAGTCAAAGCGGACAAATTTTGTGTGTCAATTCGTATCTTACGTGAATTGGTTAAGTTGTGTACAAGGATACTGCGAAAGCCGTATTTCCATAATGTTAAATTTCTTGAGATTCACGTGTAACATAGAAAGTTTGGCCGCTGTAGATGTAATATTAGGTGCAATTCACAAAATTGTGATATCATTTTTCATTGCTGAGAGACATAGTTTTAATCTTGATAGTTTAGATTTCTGAAAATTTGCGATTTTGGTGAATTTTTAATAAAGAATTGAGAACCTAAATGAAAAATGAAACCAACAGTCACTAGAATTTAAGTTTTTCTTTTAAATGCAACCAATCTCGTCAAATTTGGTGCATTGGTTGCCGAAAGAAAACGAATTCTCCTTCTACATGTATTTAGATACGAGCACCAGAGCTAAACCTTCCTCTTGAGGAGACCGAGCTCAACGGATCACGAGCGATGGGATTGAGCCCCCAATCATAACAATGTTCTCTCAAGTGGTGGCCAGATTTTTGCGCCGTCCATCCAGTCACTGTCTACAATAGCTCCCGAAACAAAGGTTTGCTACGCCACACCGGCGTCATACACATCCACTGTAAACACGGAGGCAGTTGAGGCAAGCAGTGGACACGTCATCACGTGATCAAACATGGCAGCACCCACGGGATCACCGTGAAAAGATTCAATATTTGTTGTACACAAGTGACGGGGAGGCCGAATGTGAAGTAGATCTAAAAGGTGACTATAAAACAATGTGAGCGAGTCTTTGCAACGGAAACCTCCCAGGCAAGTCGACAACACCGATGGCATTCGTAGCCTGATGATGATGATTTAATTGCATCCCCTTTTAATCGGGGCGACGACAAATAGCCACCTAGTCTGCTTCATTTAAGCAGGTATGCTATATATGTTTTTAAAGGCCCCAATAGCATGGATGGATGGATGGATGGATGGATGGATGGATGGATGGATGGATGGATGGATGGATGGATGGATGGATGGATGGATGGATGGATGGATGGACGGACGGACGGACGGACGGACGGACGGACGGACGGACGGACGGACGGATGGATGGATGGATGGATGGATGGATGGATGGATGGATGGATGGATGGATGGATGGATGGATGGATGGATGTATGTATGTATGTATGTATGTATGTATGTATGTATGTATGTTATGAGCGTCCCCTTTAGAACGGGGCGGTGGGTTGCGCCACCAAACCCTTGCTATTATACTGCCTAATGTCCTACCTAAGTTAAACAATAAAAATTAAAAAAAAAACACTATGAACTCCCACAGCCAAATTTTCTGATCCGCTATTACTAACTGTGCTTTTGTACGTCCCCGTCTTTTGTCGTTTCCTTACTTTTCGTCCACCAATCCTCCAATCGCCTCTTACTAATGCCTGTTGCGGACATGTTTACTTTTCCACTGCTCTCGCTGAACCAAATGGCTTCAAGGAGGCCAGTGGTGCTTAAATCGACCGCTGGGCAGATGTGTTCACATTTTAATAAAACATGCTGCATCGTTTCCCTTGCTTTATCGCAGCAAGTACATGATTCTTCTTCCTTCTTATATCTCGCTTTATAGGTGCGTGTTCTAAGGCATCCCGATCTCGCTTCGAAAAGTAATGAGCTTCCCTTTGAGTTATCATAAATTGTTTCTTTCCTGATTTCGTTTTTTCCTCTTAAGTAGTTACTCATGGCAGGTTTCCTTTCCATTGCCGCCACCCATGAGATTGTTTCAGCCTCTCTGACTCTCCGCTTTACCTTCTTCGTTGCTGTGTTGCCCACCCTACAGGCTGCATACTTACACTCTCCCAGCCCATTTACTTTCTTCCATATTCCTCAGGTGTTCTTCATACTCAATTTTACTTCGAGCTTCCCTCACTTCAAAACTACTCCAGCCCATATCACCCTGCACAGCTTCATTTGTAGTCTTCCCGTGAGCGCCCAATGCGAGGCGACCCACTGACCTTTGGTTCCCATCGAGTCCTGATTGTACCCCTGATTTAAAGCAAACAACCGCATTTCCAAAAGTAAGTCTATTCCACATACCTCGGAGGACCTCGTACCTATTGTATCCCCATAGCGCTCTGTGCTTCATTATGGCTGCATTTCTCTTCCCCTTCACTGTTGTTGTTTTTTCTTGTGTTTCCATATATCTATTGCCCTCGTTATCCATATACCAAGGTATTTATATTCTGTTACCCGAAGTATTTCCTGGCCCGGTATCTCTACTGTCTGTAGACTGTTTTCATTGAATACCATAACACCTGATTTTCTAACACTAAATTTAAAACCTAAATTGTTGCCTTCCTGCCCACAGATATTAGCCAGACGTTGCAAATCACTTTGCTTGTTAGCTAGCAACACAATGTCATCCACATCAAATAAACCTGGGAGCTGCTGCTCTACTACTGTACCCCCCTGTTTGTATGAGAGATTACACCCGATATTACTTCCTTCTAGCGCCCTCTCCATCCTCACCATGTACATCATAAACAGCAGTGGGGATAAAGGGCACCCCTGTCTCAGTCCCTTGTTGATATGAACTTTCTCCTCGTTTCTCATCCCTCCCCATTCAACGCAAGCGGTATTTTCTAGGTAAATTTCTCTCAAAAGCTGTAGACAATCGTCACCTAAGCCTTCTTCCCCTTTCAGAATATCCCACAAAATGCTGCGGTCTGCGTTGTCATAGGCTCCTGTAATGTCTAAAAAGGCCGCATATAACGGTCTGCTTTCTACTTTTGATGTTTCAATACACTAAGAACAAATAAGTTATCATCTAAACGCCTACCTATTCTGAAACCATTCTGAAGTTCTCCCAAAATGCCATTATTCTCCGCCCAAGCTTGACGCTTTAATTTGATTGCCTGCATTGCTAGCCTGTATATTACCGATGTAATGGTCAACGGTCTATACAAGTGAATTCTATCTTTCTCCCCCTTGCCTTTATAAATTAAATTTATTCTACTTTGTCGCCAACTGTCTGGTATTCGCCTATCTTATAAAGTTTGTTCCACTGCTTTCACCAGACCTTCCTAACTTTTTGGTCCTAGTTCATTAATCAGCCTAACGGGAACCTCGTCTAACCCTGTGGCTGTGCGCTTAGGAATTTTCTCTTCCGCTTTCTTCGAGTTGAAATTTGTCAGCACGAGCCCCTTTTCCACTTGGGTCTCTTTCATGCTCTTTTTTTCTTCAAATACAACCTCGTCATTGCTTTGAAAGATTCGGCTGTTATATTTCGGATGTTTTTCGGAGCCTCCTTGTCTGTTGTGGCGCCCTTTGCGGCAGCTTCTGTCCCTGTGTCCAACTTGGCCTGAAGTTCCGGGGACAAGGACTCTGATATCACCCTGGTGTTTCAAACATAGCAGATTTCTTGTCGGTAACATTTCGCTGATAAACAGGAAATCAATTTTACACATCGCAGGTTAGAGTTATCGAAGCGAAGATACATATCACTTTCAGGCATACTCTGTAAATTCCTCAGCGTGCACCGAGTTATGTGCTCGTGTTTAGACGACGTCCGATCTATTAGGTCTGAGGACAGACACGCGAAGCTACAATGACACCGCCGCAGCAGCGTTATGATCACTATCATTATCACTATCAATATCACTATTACTATCACGTCCACTATCAGAACTCAGTGCTCAGTGTCCTTTGGTCAGTGCTCCCAAAGGACACCCGCGATGAAGGCTTTACTAGCGTTACTAAGATTCCTGCGGTCTACGGGCCTTCACGATGGACTTTAAGAACGCCACCCCATACCGCTCTATAGCGTACGCAGTTTGTTTGTGCTCCGTCTCTCTTTATCTCCCACTCTCTCCCATTCCATTCTGCTTCCCTTTTTATCCCCCTACTACTTCGTCCCGTGCAGGGTAGCCAACCGGGACTACCTCTGGTTAACTTCCCTGCCTTTCTGTGCATCACTTCTTTCTCTCTTTGTAAACGCAAAACAAAGGAACAATCGTAAACAAGAACGCGGGCTCGGAAGAGTCGGGCTCCGGGGAAGACAATATGTGTTCTATGGAAATACCACGTATACGCGCGCAAGTCCTCCTATTGGCCGCTGTATGTGAAAGCCACCAATTCTACTGCGCACGCGCGCGAACCATAAATCCACCATCATTTTTTGTCTTGATCTTTCTTCCTCTGCTCGTCCATGCGATGTCCCCATTCGGTTCGGGAAAGCGACTCTGAAAAGGCAAGCAAACGACACTCCGAGAGTTTCGCGACCCACGCTGCTTTCTTTCTTTTTTGCCCCAGAACGACAAGGACCGCGGGCATGCTCAAAGTATGAGCCCCCCCTTCCCGCTCATAGTCTCCCACACCCCGCGCCCCCGTCACTTCTCCTTGCCTTTGATAAAAGAGGGAAATCATGACCAAGTGGAGCCGACGAAGAGAAAAGCTGCAGTCTCGTCGCCGTCCAACAGACGTATGCGCGCGCGCGCTCATGCCGCGATTCGACAAAAGGAGCACTCATTCGCACACTCCTCCGCCGCGACACCCCGCGGTTATACTAACGCCGTAGCGGCAAACAGCTTGCTCGAGAGCTCGCACGCAAAGCCCGGGCACGACCGTCTGAGCGTCCTCTTCTTGCCTCCAGCACCCACATCCCCGTTTTCGCGGCCGCTAATTTGTTTTTCTTTCCCCAACTTTTGTCTCAGATCGCAGACGAAAAGCAAAGGGCACGGAAACGGCAGAAACAAAATGAGCGGACGATCTGGGTTATTCCATCTCGAGTCTGCGTAATATAAGCGAAACGCGGCGTCACCAACACTGTCGACCCTCATCGTCGTTGTGAGAGGGGCAGAAAAGAACAATCACAAGAAGATAAAAAACAAAAGCGACCACTTTGGTAGGGAAGAGTCGCCTCCCCGCCCGCCTGCGTTCAGTGTTCCCTCCCGCTCTCTCTCTTTCTATCGCGCGATACTTTTGTGAAGAGTCGTCGGACTGAAAACCGGAAGTTAAGAGGGATTGGATGCGCGCGAGAGCCCGGAAGTGTGGAGCAACGCGACGACGCGTACGGAGCTCCCCCTCCCCCTTTTTTTTCTTCTTCTTACCCTCCACCTCTGTTTTATCCCTTGATTTCTGTATTTTCAAATTCTGATCAACGTTCTCCCCCTCAATCGTTGCTGGTTTCTTCTCCCTTGCGTTTATGTGTGCTTATATATAAAGCGTTCGAGCGGCGCACTCGCCATCTTTTACTGCGTGTTCTTGCTTATAATTATTTATTTCTCTCTTTTTTCTTTCCCTTTCGGAAGTCCTCTATTGTCGAGCTGAGAGCACTGAAGTGTGACAGAGTTAATATTATCATCTTTCTTCCGTCCATTTCCGCGACTTGAGAAGAAAAACACACCGCTCGCGTCCGAGCATTGTGTGCGGCACCGAGACGGCGTAAGCAAAGCGGAACACCAGGCAGATACACAGCGCTGAGGACATACAAAGAGTCTCCGTCTTGTTTGCTAGCGTATTGCACAGCTCAGCTCTTTAGTTCAGAAGAGAAGCGCACGAGTGTGTCGAATCTGTTGCTGTGGACAGCATATCAGCAGTCGGCGAGGAACAATAAATTAAAGTCAAGCTGAGATATAGACTACTCTGGTCCTTTTAGAAATGATTTTACTAACAACCGTCTTGTGATAAGACTTATATATAAAACACCAACACTTTCGCACTGGTTTTCAAATCAGTTTAAAGCAATAAAGTCGAAATGTTATGCGCCCCGCCCCCTCCGCCCCCCCCCCCCCAAAAAAAAGATGGATGGATGCAAAACTTTAATGAAGGTCCTGAGGTACGCGACTGAGCGCGCTGCGGGCCGCTCCCACGTTGGGACAGTCAGGGCCGATTTACGCTCGAGCCGCCCATCGCCGCAAGCCGCACCGCACGCGTGCGGTCGCGCGAAAGATTGCACGTATTAAACACTTGTGCACAAATTTCGGTTTACAATGTGTAAGGTATACACTGTGCACACAGTGTAAATGCTAATTTGCGCACAAGTGCTGGATACGTGCAATTTCTCGCACGACCGCAAGCGTGCGGTGCGGCTTGCGGCGATGGGCGGCTCGAGCGTAAATCGGCCCTCAGGCCATGCCCGACCGCCGCATCGTGGGCCCTCTGGACAGCCCATATAGTTGCGCCCCGGCATCGGGGCTCTTGATAGCGGAGAGCCACTTCTCCTCATTGATTTGTTCTGTGTCCCGTAACGAGGGGCAACGCCAGAGCATATGGTCTAGGCTAGCGATGTCATTGCAGTGCCTGCAAGAATCAGTGGCATAGGTGTCGGGATAAAGCTTGTGAAATAAAGCTGGGCTGGGATACGAGTCTGTTTGCAATAATCTGAGGGTCAATGCCTGCGCTCTATTTAACTTCTTGTGTGGAAGGGGAAAGTCTCTCCTGCCGAGATAAAAGTGCTGCGCAATTTCATTGTATGTGGTCGGTTGATCTCTGTTCTCCACCACTGCGGGCCGGCGTTGGAGTTCTCCATGGTCGCGGAAAGCGAGACCTCGCGCCTTGGAGTGGGCCAGCTCGTTGAGGTTTGTGGGGCCTCCCATGATGGATCCCATGTGAGCGGGGAACCACGTGAGGGTGTGGGTAGCGATGCTTTTGCCGTCGAGGATGCGAGAGGCTTCCTTACACACAGCGCCAACGCTGAAGGCGAGGATGGCTGCCCTGGAGTCGCTGAATATATGGGCATGTTTGTCGTCCAAGAGGGCCAAGGCAATGGCCACTTGCTCGGCCGCACGCGACGACGTGCTTCGTACCGAAGCGGCGTTAACGGTCGAACCCCTGTGGTTGATCGACACTACCGTGGAATTGTTGCTGTTGTCATACTGGGCCGCGTCAACGAAGCAGCTGCCGCCAGGGAGTTCTGTCGCGCGGCGTAGGAGCGCCACCTCCCTGGCCTTCCTTCGTTCTACGTTGCGCTGGGGATGCATATTGCGCGGGGCAGGCGATATGAGGATGCTATCTTTCTGCTCTTTCGGAAGGCCCTGGTAGGCGTCTTCGACAGTGGCCGGGGGGACGCCCATCTCTGTTAGGAGTCGTCTGCCTGCCCTGGTGCCGGAGAGCCTGAGAATCTGTGCCCTTTCTTGTGCTTCTGCAATTTCTTCCAGGGTATTTTGAATACCCAACTGCAGGAGTCGGTCGGTGCGTGTGTAGTGTGGTAGTCCGAGCGCGCTCTTGATCCCCCTCCTTATCATGGCATTTAGCTTGTCTCGCTCGGCCCGTATTTTCTGGTTAGGAAGGAAAGGAGCTATTCCTGAGCGAGGAAACTTATGGTTGTCACAAAAGGATGCGATAGTACTCGGTCAACAACTAAATAGGCTGAAGAAACAAATATCTTCAAATGCCACTTTGAGAGCCAACCAAAAGGGAAGCTACGAAGGCGGTAAGAAAAAGTCCTGTTGACTTCTCCCTTGGTGGCAACTACATGAAGTCAAAAGATAATGCAACCAGAAAAATCTTAGGGAAAGGTAACTGTGTTTCTAATTTAAATGTATAAATTATATACTAAAGAGAAATGAAAGTAAACGAGAAAAAAAAAAAAGAACAGCGCCCATGCACCCCGTACAGCTGGTAAACCAGCGAAGCTGAAATGTGCGGCCCCGGTGCTTACCTCTCGGTTAATTACTGCAATTCATTAAACTCTTTCGCAATTATTGGTTACGTCTTTGTGTTTCTTGATGAGGTTACGCACACGTTTGGCTTGATTGTATCGCGGTGTTTATTTCAAATGCCGCGCATTGGGCTTCGCATAATCACCATCACGGAGGGGTGCAATGAGCGGTTGATTGTGTCAATCCAGCGGGTTCATCAGTCTTTCTGAATCATGTTACGCATTTGTGTTTCGTAATGTGTTAATCACAGTGTTTATGTCTCGGTTGTGCAGTGTAATTACGAAGTGACGCACCGGGGCCACACATTTTCTTTAATTAAAGACAGGGACACCTTTTTGAACCCCGGATTCGCAGCCCGACATCGGCGCTGGCGATCTCGCTCGGCCGCGGCGTCGGCGGCGTAACGCTGCCACTTTCTAGCTCGGCCGCACGAGCCGCTGGATAGGCCCGACATTGCCGCTTGCGCTCCGCATCGCAGGGCCGATCTTCTGCCGAGGCGTTGGCGCGACGCCGACGAGATCTCTTCCGCTCCTGCTCTCGGCGCTGTTGCTCGTAGTGCAAGGTGTAATTTTCTTACACTGCACTCGTAGGCCAGCTGCTCCTCGGGAGAACGAACGAGGCGTGGCAACACGGCGTGGCCGTCCTACTGCGAAGTCGGAGAGAGACTGCTGCGCGCGCGCTCTGCTGCGAGAGAGAAGCGACGTCACTATCGGCGTAACCAATGGCGCGCCGCACCTTGCGCCAGAGGGTTTCTATGGTCGTGCCACGTGCGTTTCGCCTAGGTATATACAGCTTCGCTGTAAAAATCTGAGCACTCCTAAGCACTTCTTATGAGTTGCGAATGCTAAAGCATCAGTGTCCACTTGAACGCCGCTGAGCGCTCCTTCGAGTTATGAACTCCTCGCGGGCAAGCGAGTGAGTTGAGGCGCGTGGCCGGTGCATGCACTTCGATCCGTGACGTCGCGCTACTCTACCCGACTGCCATAGAATCTAATGGGGACGCTCCCGAGTAAGCAGTAGAGATTTCGACGTCACCGCTTTCGTCACGCCAGGCTTAGGCAATGGAAATTTTGGTCCAAGTAGCATGACGTCATAAAGAAGAGTGCACAGGCCTCCTATCCAGGAGGCGCTAGTTTAGCCCAGATTGTCGCGCCGCATCGATTCACAGCTCGAACTCCAAATAAATGTTGCGAATACGCGATGCAGTGCCTGAAGGCGAAGCCGTGAGCAGTGCAGTATACTTGCAGCACAAACATCAGACGGGAAGCTAAGAACACGTTGCACACTTCAGCACGACTGAACATTGACAAATTCCGCCCTCGCCATGAATTCACTGTACGTTGAATTTTGCCAATTTCTCCCGACCAATGAGCGTTGCTATTTCTATACTGTGAGAGAGGCACACCTAAATAACGCCGATCCTCTTTCCATTGAATGCCTGCGTAATGTGATGGCGCTGTGGCCCATAATCCAAACCAAAAACCTGAACTTTTTTCAAAATTAACGCTTGCACCAGACGCCGCACAAAATTCTTCTGTAATTGCAAGAGCAGTCTCTACACTCTTTTTATCGGTACAAAAAAAAGGCCACGTCGTCTGCATACGCAAGAACCCGAACCTCATTAGTCAGTAATTTAAACCCCTGGAAATTTTGTTCTTTAAGAATGCTCATACAAAGTGGCTCTAAATACAAGCAGAACAGAAGCGGTGACAAAGGGCATCCTTGTCGTACTGATGATAAAAGCCTAATCTGTTCCTCCCCCTTGAACGTGGTGGCCTAGGATTAGTACACCTCTTTGTCAGACAAATTGTTTCTCGCCTGTCTTTCTTTCGAGACAGTGACCATCCGTTTTTGCGTGAAATGTTGCAACTCCGTTTAGTTCAGTATGTTCCTAATATAGTAGTGTCATCAAATGTAAAAGATGTCCCACAGGCTCCTTGGGGCTTTCTCAAAGAGGTTGTCGACACATTTCTTTTCTTGAAAGTTAGATTCAGCCTGGAGTACGTGTTCACTGCCAGTTGAAAAGCAATTTCTGCGGCACTGGTGGACTCTATTTTCCCAGATCCTTTGTATCGTGCACCTTATTTAAGCCGACCTTATCAGGATGTACTTAAGCGCGTCCGAAAAATGTGTGTCCCTCCTGGAGTAAAAACATTTTTCTTTAAATTACATTCAGAAACACTTCCTGTGAAAACTTGGTTAAATTCGAGGGGTTGCTTTGTGCCATGGCCAACAAACTGTCGGCTCTGTTCACGTGCCGAAACCATAGATCACTGCTTCATAGACTG
The DNA here is from genome assembly GCF_023375885.2 of Dermacentor andersoni. Classification (NCBI taxonomy): domain Eukaryota; kingdom Metazoa; phylum Arthropoda; class Arachnida; order Ixodida; family Ixodidae; genus Dermacentor; species Dermacentor andersoni. Next base: position 50,955,129 of record NC_092815.1, read on the forward strand.
TAGGGACGCTGTATTTTTTTGGGACATTCTCCAACGGACGCTTAAAAAGGACATTGACATAACTCTATATTCAATTAGGTTTCTGCCGTTTAAGGTTACGGGTGGTCCTCCCTATGACATGTTCATTACACTTGGCTTATATAGGGAGTATGCACTGAAACTCGGCCGCAATGTGGCGCTGCGGTTCCCCGAGCCCGGCGCCATGTTTGTGGTTGTGCCGCAGCAGCCGACGCATGCTTGCAGCTGTGTTCCGTAAGTGTTGTGTGGTGTTCCCTAGCATTTAGGTTTCTCGTGTGTTGCATGTGGCGTTGGTTGTTTGCAATACTGCTGCGTTGGAAGCTTCCTCTACGGATACACGCTGTAAAGACTTGGAAAAGTGCCCACACCGGAGCACGTTGTTGCGCGACAAAAAGCTGCTGTGTACGTCTCATTCGGCGCGACTGCAGTGTAACATGCAACTCAGCGACTACGCAAAGTCGCTGCCTGACCCCGAGCGCAGCAGATACATCATCAAAATCGCGAAATGCGGCGGAGATGACCCGTTGGCGCTGTCCGATGACCACTTTACGAACGATGTTGCTTTTTATCCAAGTGTCGACCGTGCGGACATCAGAGACTATCTAGTCCACGGGACGAGCTTCGTGACGCGGGATCAGCTAAAGAGCTATAAATCCCTGGAGGCTCATAATTACGTCACCAGTGGTCTCGTGGAGCCACCAAGAGTGAAAGTTCGTGATGGCAACGTCGTCGTCGTTGGAAAGGTAGGCTGTACTTATATAATGTACCGCATGTCAGCGGCTTGGGGCATTTTTTCAGTCGTCCAGAAATATAGCGATGGAGCAAGCAATGTATGTGGCGCCCAGTCCGTCGCACTTGTCGCTAGATCGTCGGTGAAGTTGCTGTAATGTTGTTCGTGCTTCATACGCCTGATTTCGTGTTCACAGTGTCTAATCGCGTAAGCTAAACACTGTGATGTATCTTTTCTCCCTGCGCAGGTCCGCCACTCTCAGGCGTTCAGAGATAAGCTGCTGCTGCCGTGGCTGTTGATTAAAGCTGACGGGGAAGTTTTGTGCGCGCACTGTACGTGCATGGCCGGCCTCGGGGAGGCGTGCTCACACGTTGGTGCAGTGCTCTTTTATTTGGAGGCTGTTGTGACACGCCGGGATGGTCAATCATGCACAGATGGGCAAAATGCATGGCTACCGCCTCATCTCGTCAGTCTGGAATGCCGACCGGTGGCAGAGATGGACTTCGCGTCTTCCGCAATGAAAAAACGCCGCCTGGACGACACTGAGGCTGCCCCCCGCGACCCACCAAGTGTTGAAATGCCCAAGCCGAGAGAGGACGAGATGTTAAAGTTTTTCTCGTCATTGAGTAAATCTGAGGGTAGGCCAGCACTTCTCTCGCTTGCCCAAAAATTTGCTGACCCCTACATTCCCTTGGGCTTGAAGTACCCTAAGCTCCTCCTCCGCAATCTGCAAAGGAAGCAGTGCCCAATTTCCTTGGAGGATGTACAGGCAGAATGCCGTAATGTCTTGCAGGACCTCTCAATTGAGCCTGATGTAAGTTTCTTCGTCTCTTTGTAGCTTGCTTACAGCCATACCTTGCCAAAAAAACTAATTGTGCAGGTTGTTGTTGTAATGTGCCGTGCATCCATGTGTCAGCATCTGTTCACAATTATAATTTATGCTAAACCTGCACATGCTGCCTGGGCACTTTTCAAATGTATGCAATATTGTCATGAATCTACAACATCCTTAAAGCATTACAGCAAAACTAAAAAACAATCGAAAGGATAAATATTTGTGTTTGTTTGCACATGAATTGCAATTTCCTGCAGGTGTGTGTACTGATCGAGAAGCAGACAAAGGCCCAATCTGCATCCGAGAAGTGGCATTTATTTCGGACTGGACGCATCACAGCTTCAAATGCAGGAGCGGTATTTGCAACTTCATTGACCAAGCCTTCAAAGAGCCTGCTGAAGAGACTGTGCTACCCAGAGGACTGCAAATTCCAGACTGCAGCAACTCAGTGGGGAAAGAAGAAAGAAGCTGCTGGGAGGGCAGCTTACATAGAGGCAATGCAGAAGCACCATCTAGGCTTTAAGTGTGAAATGTCTGGCCTCCACATAAGCATAGAGCGACCATTTCTGGCTGCAACTCCTGATGGCCTTGTACATTGCAATTGTTGTGGAGACGGCCTTCTGGAGATAAAATGTCCATACTCTGCAAAAGATGCACTTATTTGCGAAATTCCAGAGCGGCAACGATCTTATCTTGTAGTTGATGGCAATGATGCAAAGTTATTGAGAAACCATCATTACTTCAAGCAAGTAATGATGCAGATGTTTGTCTGCAAAAGAAACTACTGCGATTTTGTAGTATGGACACAGAAAGATATTTTTATTGAAAGAGTAATGTTTGATAAGGAGTTCTGCAACGAAATTGTGGATAAGTGTGCATTGTATTTTGAACGAGTTCTCCTGCCTGAACTTTGTTTCCGTTATTGGACCACTGCTGCTGAAGAAGTAGTAGTGGAGCAAAGTGCAGGCAGTCAGGATGATAAATATTGCCACTGTCAGCAGCCAGAATATGGAGACATGATTAGGTGTGATGGGAAGCATTGCAGTCGACAATGGTTTCACTTTCAGTGTGTTAATTTGAAGAGGGCACCTAAATCGCGGAAATGGTTTTGTAATGACTGCAAGAAGTCGTAAAAAAAGTATTCTTATTATCTTATTATGGGGTTTTACGTGCCAAAACCACTTTCTGATTATGAGGCACGCTGTAGTGGAGGACTCCGGAAATTTCGACCACCTGGGGTTCTTTAACGTGCACCTAAATCTAAGCACACGGGTGTTTTCGCATTTCGCCTCCATCGAAATGCGGCCGCCGTGGCCGGGATTCGATCCCGCGACCTTGTGCTCAGCAGCCTAACACCATAGCCACTGAGCAACCACGGCGGGTGTAAAAAAAGTACTGTACATTTACTAGATGCTTTGCACTAAGGACACATGTCAGTCAAATGGTACAACAGAGTCGCACAGGTTGGTAAGTGCGGCACACACAAATACAACCTTGTCAAGTGCGCTGACTTTTATGCCGTTAAGCACCTTCGGCTCCAAAAATTCAGTGGGAAGAGTGCTTTTGAGAATGGAGTACTTGTTCCTGACTAACCCAATAACTCTTTCAACATGAATCCTAACATTTGCTAGCCTACGTGTTGCCTCAACAGAGTATGCAGTAAGCTGCGGCTTCCCTTTAGTGAAGGCTGGGATTTCCAGCTTCGCTCCACACATGCCCACGGCATCAGAGATCAAGAAACCCCTGTCAGCCAGCACAGAGTCGCCAGGTAGCAGGTTGCTAAGAATGCCACACGATTCTGTCAGCATTTTGTCACTGGTACGCCCACCCCACCCTCTTGATATGTACGTAATTACACCTTGTGGAGCGATGCCAATTAAGTACTTCACGGTGTTTGCATGCTTGTACGTAGACCATGTTAATGATCTAGGTTCCATGGCTGAAGGTCTGTCCACAAAGACTTCAAAACAATCCAGAATCACAGCTACTTTCTTGCCAAATGTTTCTTGGAATGCCATTGGCATCGTTCTTTGAAGATCTTCACGTTCTGGCCATTTGATCAGACTGCTGAGCCTAATGTAAGCAGCATCAAGCCACCTTTCTACTGTCCTCGTTACGGTTGACTGGTGAATGCCAAACCTGTAAGATAAAACTGCTGAGTTGTTATGTGCTTTAGTAAGTGTTATTGAAGCTAATGCAATAAAGTTCACCAGCACAAAATGGCTATTGCATGCTCAACTGCAGTTCTGCGTAGTGCAGGAACCTTAATGTTACAAATGAATATAGGTATGGCTGTTGCCCAGAATAAAATACCTGTATGCAAGATCTTGTAACGGGACGTTAAGCCGCAACCTCATTAGGAAAACGACCATTTCCTGAAATTTGCTCAGGCGGTTTCGTAATGTATGCCTTACATGAGGCTCAACTAAGATGTAAACAGCCTCCAAAACTGCATAATTTGGCAGCCCTGTGTAAAAAACAACCATGTCTGGGTTGCTGCGGAGCACATCCCTGTCTCCAGGGGCTGCCTTTGCCAGGCGACTGCGTGCAATATCCAGGTCATGCTGAAGGCGGTGGTTTTCTTCCTCCAGTGAAGAGATGTGGGCTGACAGCAGGTCAGCTGTCACCTCTTTGTCTATCATGCCTGCATGATAAATTGAATGTGTGATGACCATATGAAGGGAAAGCACTGGTGTCAACACAATGTATAATGATGTTACTTGTTTCAGCACCTTTACATGAGGATTTTTATTATTGTAATAAATAATGACCTTGAATCTGCCTGTCAGACTGAACTGTTTGTTATACGATTAGCTTTCAGTGCAAAAGAAACCGCATCCCTAATTTTCACACCCATAATGGTCAGATTGTACTGCACATATCGCACCTACACCAACAATAAGCAAAACGAGAACAAGATGAAAGCCGGAGCCAATGCGCCGACATGTGGACTTGCCTTTCTAAAAGTGACATGTTGCCTTGAAGAAGACAAGTCCACTTGTCGAAATGGCTCCTGATTTCATCCTGTTTTGTTCATCGTGTTGAATTTCCATCTCCCGCATTCCCTGTGTTTTTTCCACACCAACAATATAATTTTTGTTAAATATTTGAAACATTTCCAGCTTAAAGGATTGTGTTTTAATCAAGTACATTAAAGACTTTACGTCTGCTCACACCGCTTCGGCCAAAATCAGGACATGCAGGAACACAGGATTTGCAAGCCCTAGAAACAAAACTGTGCGATACTTGCATGCAGAAGCTTGGTTATTCTGCAGATCCGCTTGCAGGTGGCACTGAGCTATGGCTAGATTTTCTTGTAGAACTGGACATTCCAAGCATGAAGGCTCCTCGGGAGCTGCAAAATGAAAGCACGCAGAAAGGAAACAAACTAGTTGAAAAAAAGCAGTCTTCAGTGGAACCTTCGCAACAAAACACTTTGCTTGCGTGCGCAAGTCTTAACGGGCTGACTAAATGGTTTCTCTATTTACAAATTATTTTGTGTTGCATCTGCATGCACCGTTACTGTTAACAGCTTCAAACGCAGTATTCGATCAGCTGTGAGAATTCAAAGACAAACGTCCTTGCGCACATAACACAGAAGCCTAAATGAGCAATTGCCATGCTCCAGAGCTCCATACTCTCTTAAGTACGAATGCATAAATGTTTACTTAGCTTACATGCATGGCCTACAAGGTGTTGCATTGCAGTTTGTTCTGATGAGGGGGATTCTTCGTCACCTGCACAAGAAATGAACACTGTAATTTATGTGAAAGCAAGAGCGTAAACTGGACGTTGCCCCCGGCACCCTCGCCCCCCCCCCCCCCTTTTTTTTTTTAATGTTGTGCACTGCAGTAAATGCGTGCTGGCTCGCGTATATTAAATTACACAGACGCAGTACACAAGGTTCAATAATGGACAGCTTAAGGTTGGTCCAGTGCAATATGCAAATTAAAGTAGAAGAATGTAAGTGTGAAGTGACGCCTTCGTACTGAAAGAAATCTCCTCGGCCGCCGTTCCTGCAGCGATGGGCGCCGCGTTCGTGCTCGCGCTCTCCGGTCGCTGCCTTAATTCAAAGGCGTTGGCTGCAGAACTCGCGCGCCTTCGTTGCTTGAGTCGCATATACCTGTAAAAAATTAGTTCGATTAGTTCATAATCACTTGTTTGACTGCGTACAAAATTAATTTGCACCTGTCGCTTGCGCTTCTTCCAGCGTGCGTCGTGGACTTGTAGCCGAGATTGAGGCTCGGCGCCCAGTCGGGATTAGCCTCATCCATCATATAAGCTGGTCGTCCTGAAAAATATAGCCCACTGGTACGTTACAGAGCTGCATGCAAAGAATTGCGCTAAAAAACTAAGCTTTAATGCCGCTGCCGTGCTTACCTGTGATGAAATGCGCCCCGCAAACTCGGTAATGCGTCGCCAATTCGTCCAGGTCTTTGCGACGAATTCTGCTCAGCCACAGAGCTCTGCGCCTTGAAGACAGCTCAGCTGTCCTAAGACACTGTCCTTCTTTGACTTTGGGCACGACATAGAAGCCCAGCGGTTGAAAGTTCTCATCGTTGGGTTTGTTTTTTGACCGGTTGGAACAACCGTAGACGGCGCAGTTCACCATTGCGGCTCGGCGCGCAACAACGTGCTCCGGTGTGGGCACTTTTCCAAGTCTTTACAGCGTGTATCCGTAGAGGAAGCTTCCAACGCAGCAGTATTGCAAACAACCAACGCCACATGCAACACACGAGAAACCTAAATGCTAGGGAACACCACACAACACTTACGGAACACAGCTGCAAGCATGCGTCGGCTGCTGCGGCACAACCACAAACATGGCGCCGGGCTCGGGGAACCGCAGCGCCACATTGCGGCCGAGTTTCAGTGCATACTCCCTATAGCCTGTGGAGAAGTAGACTGTGTGATCGCCATGCCGAAAACCCGCGATCTACAAAGTCCTTCTTTCGTGAAAGTGCTGCCTATGTAAGAAGTGTGTACGCTGCGCAGGAATCTCCGCCAGACTGGATGCACTTGTTGGACGTCACCCGCCGTGGTTGCTCAGTGGCTATGGTGTTGGGCTGCTGAGCACGAGGTCGCGGGATCGAATCCCGGCCACGGCGGCCGCATTTCGATGGGGGCGAAATGCGAAAACACCCGTGTGCTTAGATTTAGGTGCACGTTAAAAAACCCCAGGTGGTCGAAATTTCCAGAGTCCCCCACTACGGCGTGCCTCATAATCAGAAAGTGGTTTTGGCACGTAAAACCCCATAATTAATTGTTGGACGCATGTGTGTGTTTGCCTGAGTTTTAAGTGTGTAGTTGTGTCAACATTGTAATACACTTTAAGTTTTGTTTTCCATGTAATAAAAAAAAAGCGCTAGTTTAGCCCAGTGAGTAAGATCTTCGGCTTCTGAGTGCAAGGTCGTATGTTCGAAACTCACTACCACCCACGTTTTTTCTTTCAAACTTATTCTATTCTTTACACATTATTTTTATAGCGCTTACTGAGGCGAAGTTAGAACGCAGGCGAGAGATCGCGCAGACAAGGAAAACGCGGTTAACACAGACTTCCGAGAGTGACGTGGCGTAGCGGCGATGCCCTCTCCTCTCACGCAACACCTGGTATACGGCAGCAGGCGTTCCCTTTCGCTCGCTCTGCTCCGTCGAGGCGCGCACGTGACGTGGCGTCGCAGCCAATGGGAATTTAGGCGCGGTTTCTCTGCTACAGACCCCGGCTTTTTCGCCCAATGGACCATTTGATACTTTCGCACCAAAAACGTCGCAGCCATTCCACTCTGTGAATGTGGGATACGAGGGGAGCTGCAAAATAGACAAAGCATGCCGCTGAGTGTAAAAGTTAACTTATCTTGGGACTTTTCCGTTGCGCCTCTGCAGAATACTCTGCGAACACGCACAATCGCTACTAATAGCGGCTCAACCTGTCGAGGTGTCCAAACTAAAACGTGCCAAGCGTCTCAAGACGCTGGCTTGCCCGCAAGAAATTCATAAGGGTGTTCTATGTCGCTTGTTGATGCATGCGTCCGTGGCGTAGTACCGCTTATTTTTTGTATATCTATTGAACCTTTTTGTCTAAGCCTAATTAGGAACAACGCGATAGGAGTATTTAATTTATATCAAGCCTTGGTCAGCCTTCTTGCTTACGCTGATGACATTGCAATTTCTGTGTTGATCATGAAAGTGTAATGCATACTATCAATGCTGTAAAAAGTTTTTGTCAGACAAGTGGTAGTGCAGTAAACTGGGACAAATGCCTTGAGTTTTGGCATGAGAAATGGGACGTCCCTCCGATGGTGCTTATTAGCATTAAATGGCAAGAGACGCCGACAAAATACTTAGGAGTGCTCCTGCAGTACTACTGTGACAACGAACCTTATTGAAAAAAAAAAAGAAAAGAGGTGTTAGTTCCGAACCATGAAACCCTCCTGAAATTCGTCACCATTGGAAGCAAAAAAGTGCATCATGTTGTCACCTAGGGCCCATGCTCTCGATGAATCACTTCAGTCTATATCCATTTTCGTCACGTACATTCAGCGCGCTGCCTCGGTGCAAGTTTCTTTCGTCGTGTCAATCTGCGAAATTGGTTGATCGAGCGTAAAAAAAGACCTAGCTCTCGGGAGACGATTCTCTCGTAAGTACTGAAATTTCGGCTAGCTCGTATGGGTTCATTTCTACTGTAAAGCCACCGTCTTCGTTCATTTTGGTGACGCCTTTACACTAGAAATGAAAGGTTGCTCTGCCATTATGTATTTCAGCAAGGCGGCGATGCCGGCTTTATAGAACAGAGATAGCAATATAAATAAGAGAGAAATGGGGGAATCGAGAGAGAAGACAAAAGAGAAAAGAAAAACGACATTAAAGTAAACTGGGCTGTTTGACATCAGGATTTGAGTAGATAAGCTCAAAAGATACATGCCTGATGAGCGTTTCCCGGATACCCTGGGGCAAATCGAGTGTTGGCAGGAATCAAGTGCACTGAAATTTAACGATCCCAGCAGTTCAAATTCCGCAACAGGCTTTGAAGCGAAATGTGAGAGGTACACCTAAACATGAAAGGTTACTACACTGGGGACACTAAGCGTGAAACTGGGCATGACGGAAAGTCGAAGCCTTAAAAGTAACAAAAGAAAAGAAAAGAAAAGAAAACTAAAGAAAACTAAAGGAAATAAAACAAGAGGCAAAAAAATGAGACAACAGACTTGTGCGACCTCTCAGAATCACAACAAAATTTCCAGCGAAGCTGTTGCTCCGACTAGCCTTTAAATTTAGCCTACACATCACTCCTAAAAAGTCATTATTTCCAAGTATAAATAAAGAGTCTTCTTTAGTTCATCCAGGACACCGCGGACGCCTCGTAGAGCGCGCGAAAACAGGGAGAAAAACGACAGTTCACTAAGTATTTCCGAAGCTTATGATTTAGCCAGGAACGTTAAAACATCCCCAGACGTTACACTCAACATGCTCTGCATTTTCACTATAGTAAGGCAGGTTAAATCAGACGAAAATTTTCAAATTGATTATATATTTTTTTAATTATAACTGTAGCAAAATACAATGAGAACATTACTTGGGACCTTGCCCTTCTCGGTCTGACAAAATAATGGCGCTGAAATCAGCCGATCTAAGAAATAAACAAAAATAATTTAATATATATAATATATCTCGTTTTGGACCCGACACTTGGGGCAAAATGAGACCTACTTGACCGGAGAACGGGAGGAGGAGGAAGGAGGGAGGCGAGCTCTACAGGTCGCATACTAACAAAGAAAGTTCGGGGAGGGGGGGTTAGAGGGCACGGGCCCAGTGTACCACCCCTGGCAACACCACTGAAGTAGTGTCATCTGTCACTAGTATTTCAGGGCACTCAGATTGCACAGTTTGAAAGTAGAGAGCGGTAAGCTCAGAATGACGCGTTTTGCACCGTGTCTCATTTTGCCCTGCCTTACCCTAAATGTGAATTCTCTGTGACGTTAAATTCCCTATCACAAGAAGCCAACAAATACTGACACCAAGGACAACGTAGGGGAAATTATTTGGGCCTAATAAATGAAATAAAGAAACGATAAATAGAATGAAAATGAAAGTGGATGAAAAAGCAACTTGCGGCAGGTGGAGAACGATCCCACAACCTTCGCATTTCGCATCCCCTTTCATTTCCATTCTATTTATCGTTTCTCTATTTCATTTATTAAGCACAAGTAATTTCCCCTATGTTGTCCTTGGTGTCAATGTTTGTTGGCTTCTTATGATATGACTAATAAAGATCGGGCTCCTCGGTTAACCTCCTTTCTTCTCGTAAAATTCCCTAGGGACACTGCGAGTAGCGGCCGCATAACGCCTTCGAGCACATGCCGAAGGAATTTTTTTCTCATGCACATTGGCAATAATGCCCTCCTCGCCCTCCTCCTTTTTCTTTTTCTCTCCAAATTCAATTTTGGTGGCAGTTATATATAGCTCTACAGTGGGCGAATTTTTTTTAAATAATTCTTGGATTTTACGCGCCGGAACCAGGATATCGTTATGAGGCACGCCGTATAATGGGGATTCCGTATTTATTTTGGCCACCATGGGGCTCTTTAACGTGCACCCAATGCACAGTACCCCCACTGGCGTTCTTGCATTTCGCCCCCATTGCACTGCGGCCGCCACGGCTGGGATTTGATCCCGCGCCCGCGGGCTCAGCAGCGCAACGCCAACACGGCGGGTGCAAACGGCCTGAATTCTGCGGCCTCGTAAAACACACTTATAACGCTGCGGAGCGCTTACATGCGTAATTTACTGCAAACGCCGCAACTGACTCGCACAATTTTGTGCATATCTTGCGCATAAAAACCAAAACTTTATTTTCCCGATACAGAAAGCAGGCGTCATGTTTAGTTCATCGTGGACGTCCGGAAAACTTTAGGTGCATCGTGTAACGCACGAGTATAAGCAGAAAATGATGATTCAGCAATTATTCGCAAAACACTTAGTTAAGCCAATAACGTTAATGTTTCGCCACGCATAATACTCAACATGCCCTGCGTTTTCACCAAACGTGAACTCGGTGTAACACAGAGTTCTCTCGGAACACTGTGAAACATCGTAAATAACTGCTATATTACGTGTTCTAGCACTTCTCGAAATAATTTTTTTTGTTTTTGCAAAGGCTGTAAATTATTCACGCGCGTTTAACTGCGTGTGTACGTCGGCGATAATGTCCCCCTCGACCTACCTTCGTCGCTAAGCTTGATTTTGGCAGCAGTCATAGCTATCCCAGGACAGCGGGCTTTATTCTGCGCTTTTCGTAATGCTCAGCTGCAGCGCCCTGCACACGTATAATTTACTGCAAACGCCGCAACATACTCACATCTTTGAACTTTGCCTACACACCACACACACGCCCTTTCCATTATCTTCACGAAATATAAACCAGCGCCATTGTTTAGTTCCTCGAGGGCATCGGCGAAACCTACTACGTTTATCGCGAAATTAACGCCTGAAAATAGACAGAGAAGTAGCGTCAAGCAATTATTTGTAATGATCATAATTAAGCCAGAAACGTTAAACTTTCCTCGCACACCACACCTGAAATGACCCAGTTTTCAATGAATGTGAGCTTGGTGTCCCGAACAGTTATACTAGGACACCTTGAAATAAAACCAAGAAGGGCTGACAGAACAGAGGTATATTCACTAGCACTACTTCGTCGATCAAAATTTACTTTGGGCACACTACAAACAAACAAACAAACAAACAAACAAACAAACAAACAAACAAACAAACAAAACTCCGTGCTGTTTAATCCGGAGAGTACGGTGCCACCTACTTAGTTGCTCAAGAATTACGTACGTTTTCAGAAATTCTAAAGAGAGAGAAAGAAGCCATTGAACATCATGCGCTAATACATTAAGTGGTTTGTGTGGTTTAGCGACACTTATGAGTCGACACTATATGTACATGCGCTATGTCGCGATTTACTGTTTTATTACGCAGAACCGAGGAGCTCTCGCCAGAACTACACTGTCGGTCCTTCAGCGTGGCTGGCGTGCCCATCAGACGAGATAACGGAAACTGCTCAAACCCCGGATAGGTAGGCAAACTAAATTTAATAAATCTATGCGATCTTTCAACCAATGTATGAAATCAGCTCGGCAGCGGAGCCAGGGGCAGTACTCTCGAGCGATCACTTTCGGGGATACGAACTCTCGCGACATTAGATTTCGTGTGACTCGCCACTCGACGCGCCGAGTCATATATGGCCGACTGTTCTTGGCACTGCACAAATACTGTACTGAGCTTGCCAGTGTGCACGCAGCGGCTCGCATACGCCGACGTGTTCATGCCGAGTCCTGCAGAATCTCCCGAAAGTATCCCCGATAGGGATCGCTCAAGAATGCACCCCAGGGCAGTGTTCTGCCTTCCATTGCTGGCACGAAAGGTTTCGCACACTCACGCCACGCGTTCTTGCTGCGCAACTGGGTACATGCACGCTGCGAAACTGTGGTGCATGTACGCTTGTCTGAGCGGAACGGACACGTCATTCCAAATATATCTATTCCTTTCATTGGGCGCTGACAAGTGCCGGCGATTTTTCGTATATGTCGCATCTCGCCCACCACTGAGGTATACGATGGCCACAGCGCCGCTGCCGGCGCTCTTCATCCAATTCGACGGCGGCGCTCTTGACGAGGCAGGTGAAAAAAACACGTAAGTGGTGGAACAAGGAAATAAAGCAAGCTATAGGCGAGCCTAAGCAGGCGCCTGGGGATCATATAGAAGCCAAAGAAAAAGTTGGCATTACGCGAATAAGAGGTACTCTGTAGATGGAACAAGTACCGAGAAAAGAAAAGAGTGGAAATTGAGCTTGCGCGAGAAAAAATAAATAAATTTACAAGTCAACGTTGAGTGCGCATGACATTCGCAAAAGAGACAAAGGCGCACCAAACAAATTCTAGAACCACGTAAGAGCACTAGGAGCGCCAACTAAAAATTCGCGAACCGGCGGCCTATAAGGGATGAAAAGAGAGAGAGAGAGAGAAAAAGGAATCAAAAGTTAGAGGTATGAAAGTTTACCAAGGCGCTGCTGTACATGAGATACGTTATTTGATAACTTCGGCAAGAAAGAAAGCATAGTCTAGACTCAACCAGAATAAGCAACAGCGAAACCTGAGAGATCAAAATTAACCGTAAAAAGCTTTTACAAGGAAAATATAGAAGAAAATATCCGTAAAAGCACGGTATAGCAGGATCAAATGAAATCCCTATACAGCTAATGAAACAGCTGGGTCCCAAGAGCGAGGCACAGCTGACTAGTGCCATAGAGCATGTGACCAAACGAAAATCCTGATTGGTTCGCGTGAAAGCGAGATGAACTACAAAGGCAAATGTGATAGGAATAAGCCTAAACATATAACGTCGGGTCATATAACCCTCATATAACCTAAGCCTGAAGCGGCCTTTCTCCGGCTTCAGGGTTAGATCAGGTGACTTGATGGCATCTAGTAACTGTAGCAAGACGATTAACGTGATCGTCGAAGTGGTCTAAACAGGCCTGCCATTTAAAGCCAGGCAATACCATGCTATTACACGCTGGAAAGTTGAGAGTGCCGAGCAAAGACCAAATGGCATTATCTTGAATTTATAGAGGTCGTCTGGCTTGATAAAGGCGGTCTTCTCTCTATCGCTGTCGTCGACTTCGATCTGTAGCCCGTTTGGAGGTCGACCGACGAAAAATACTTTGTATTGCAGATACCGGCACGGCGTGCCGTCTATCCGCGGGAGGGGGTGTATACGTTCTCATTCCTGATTTTGTTCAGGCGACGGTAATCTGCGCAGAAACCCAGAGTTAAATCCCTTTTCTTCACCAAGACTACATGAGACGTCAGCGGGCTATTCGAAGGCTTGATGATTTTGTCGCGCAGCATTTCGTCGACTTGTAGCCTAGCTTCACGTGTATCTAAAGCACGCCGGCCTTTTAATGGCAGAGCGCGTTATATTCAACTGATTGTTTCGTTCACTTTATTTGATTTGATTTAGCCATTCGATATGTGCCACTTGGAGCGTGCCCCTTTTTTTCCAATCTTCCAGGATGGAAATATGCCGATGGAGCACAAGAAGCACAGCACCCTGAATGTAGAAATGCATACGCCTACCATCGCCTATTAATCTCAAAGCATCATACACCTATCCTCTATGTCTTCTTGACAACACTTAGTAGACGTACCGCACGGTACATACGCCTGATTTGGCGTTTTTATTGTCAGCATATCTTGTGAGTGGTATAGCGCATAGACATGAAAATTGCACCAGATTAACCTTTGTGAACATATCTTGTGACCTTTGTGGCGGATAAACATAAATATTGCATGGCGTTGCATTCTGCATTGAATTAACGCAAACACAATTGTACACATCGTCGTTAGTTATATAGGATTTAATGTCTCCGATGGCTCTGTCTCCGTCTCTGTCTCCGATGCTTTTGGAACGCAGTTTCCGTGGATATGAAGGGAAAGCAACGGGGGCAGAGCTTCTGCGCATGTGTTACCGCTCCAAGTAGTCCGCCACCATTTGACAGTGCGTTTGGTTGCTCGGAACAAACGGTGAATTGACGCAACTTACACGTGCGACGGTTTCGCGTTTGCCCAAGCCGTAAAATAAGTAAACTTTTACACTCAATGGTGTGTTCTGTCTTATTTAACTGTTGTTAATAAGGTGCATATGTTTTCTCTTCCCCAGCTTAAACTAACGTGGACGAAAACATGGGACTCTTTTGAGAAGCGCTCTCACTTGTGCGCGCTTTGCCTCCGTAGCTTTCCCTTCATAGCCACAGAAAGTTGTCCGCGAGTATACTGTTCCAGCTCCGCAGGCAGAGACACGGCAGGGCAGCCGAACAAACGCGCACCGAATAAAAACTACTGCAGCATAGCTGACATAGCTACTGGGAACAAAACGTCACAGCAAATCTCGGTTCTTTCTCGCGGTCTCGACGAAAGAGGTCACGTGTTGGGCCAACACTGTGGCTTCTCGGAGCGTTCGCTTGCCAAGGATGGCTGCGTAACGTAATGCTCCCTCCTATATTTTTCCTTCCTCCATGCGTCAGGGCCTCTCCTATTTAGTTTCTTTCCTCCATGGTAGCTACACCTGTGTAGCCAGTGTTATAGGCTAAAAAATTAGCCCTAGTTAGTACTTATTACTCAGGTCTTATTGCTGGGTTGCGGCTATAGTGAACTAGACAATTACGGTCAAGGGGTAATACTACAACTTTAGTCAAGGGGGTTATACTAAGTCTTCTGGAGTGGTGTTGGTGCTCCCCGGCTGTCGTCGACGCGTCGTCATATTGCTCAGGGCGGAAAGTGGACGGGCGCAATGTGGTGTGTGCAGGTGCGTGTGGTGCTTACGTTGTTTTTTGTGCAGGTGCGTCTAAATTTGTTGAGTGCGGTGCCACTGGTGTCTTTGCAAGACGACTGTGATCACCCCTAAAAGCGATGGTGGGCTTTTGCGCAGCATTTGGCTGCACGAATCGTGCAAAGAAAATGCCGGGGATAACTTTCCACGTGTAGATAAGTAGATAGAAATTTTATTGCAATGGAAAAGATTTGAAGGAGGGGTGGTCGGAGTCTCTGAGTCCAGGGCCCCACTGGCCTCTGCCGCCTGCCTGACCTGGCTAATTAAGGACTTTTGTCCTGCCAGGTCGGAGCGGGCGAGCTGTGCCTCCCACTGCTCCATTGTCCTACTGGTATTTGGCCTGTGAGGGTGCTTAGTGCACTCTCAGGTTAAATGTATTAGGGTAGGTATGCCACCGCACCAAGGACAGTTGGCCCTATAACGAGTGGGATACATGGCGTTTAGCAATTTTAAATGGGGTAATACCCCCTTCTGTATTTTACGCCAATCGGCGGCCTCTTCCCCGTTAAGTTGTGGGTGAGGCGGCGGGTATTTTCTGCGGACTCCACGCTGATGAGCAAGGATGTCTTTGGCACTTAAATTGGTGGAATTTTGTGAGTGATAGTGCGGGTGGTTGGGGTCAACGCGTTAGCCTTTTCGTTCCTCTGTACCCCCGCGTGGCCCAGGCACCAGAGTCGGCGATGATGGTGGTTGAAGGATTTGGGGATTATCGTGAGGCTAGCCGCAGTCACGTGCCCCTTGAGAAACATGCGACATGTCTCCTGGGAGTCCGTGACCACAACCCTTTGCGAACGCTCCGCGTGAGCGAGTGCGATCGCCACTGCTAATATTTCAGCCGAGGTGGGGGATCCCGCCGTGATGGCCGACGCGGTAATTTGCTGTTAGCTGATCGCGTTCACGACTGCCAGGGCGTACCTCCTTTGGTAGCGCTGCCCGCTCGCCTCTGCATACACAGCTGCGTCCGTGTAGTACGTGTTCTACCTATGGTTATTAGAGTACGCTGATTGAATGTGTTGTGCGCGTGCTTTGCGCCTTTCTTTGTTGTACTCGGGATGCATATTCTTTAGAATTGGGGCTACTGTAATTTTGGGTCTCATCGAAGGAGGGAGAGGTACGGCCTGCTCTGTGAGATAAATGGGGTATGCTGGGATATTGAGTCTGGCCAATATTGCCCTACCAGTTTTTGTGAGGCTGAGGCGCTCCCTCTGTCGCATCAGGGTGGCCTGCCTCAGTTTGTCGAAAAGTATTGTGCACTCCCAAAGCTAACATGCGCTCCGTTGAAGTACATTTAGGCAGGCCCAGAGCAGCCTTGAAAGCGGTTCGGATTATTGTGTTAGCCTGTTTTTCCTCCTCCCTGTTTAGGATTTGGTACGGTAAGCCATACGTCATTCGACTAACCACTAAGGGCCGATTTAAGCTCGAGCCACCCATCGCCGCAAGCCGCACCGCACGCGTGCGGTCGCGCGATAGATTGCACGTATCAAACACTTGTGCACAAATTTCGGTTTACAATGTGTAAGGTATACACTGTGCACACAGTGTAAATGGTAATTTAGGGCCGATTTACGCTCGAGCCGCCCATCGCCGCAAGCCGCACCGCACGCTTGCGGTCGCCCGAAAAATTGCACGTATCCAGCACTTGTGCACAAATTACCATTTACACTGTGTGCACAGTGTATACCTTACACATTGTAAACCGAAATTTGTGCACAAGTGTTTGATGCGTGCAATCTTTCGCGCGACCGCACGCGTGCGGTGCGGCTTGCGGCGATGGGCGGCTCGAGCGTAAATCGACCCTAAGGCCTGTACGAGCCTTAGGGTATCGTCTTCTCGCATTCCCACTTTTCGATACGTCACTTGTGGGGATTTGGGGAATTCGACGCGCCATTGCGCGGGCGCATTTCACCTATGTTCTGCAATCCTTAAGCCACATCGTCCTCGCTCCGAACCAGTTGTCAGCGGTGGCGCTCCACTCGCGATGGTTCGCGGTGAGGGCGGAGCTAGTGACGTCACGAAGCGGCCCCTGGTGGCTACTGCCGTGACGGTAGCGGCTCTCTTGGTCCTTGGGACGGCGCCCGGTACGTACATGCTTCCTCTCGTCCGCCGACACCTTTGTGACTAGGACTGAGCTCACGCACGGTGCGTTTGCCCGTGCGGGGAGCGCGTACCTCGTATTGATCCTATCCCGACGCTAAGACGAAGAACGGGTGCCTAGTGCTCACGGGAGGTCGTACCACGCCGAGCCGCACTCATCGGAGGCCCAAGCCGAAGCCCGAGCTCTCGCGAGTTGGCCCATCGGTTATCGCGAGAGCAAGTAGCATAGCCGCCGGGACTTTTCCTAGCGGCGTGTCACAGCTTGAGCCTACATGTGCTCTCGCAGCGACGTGCTACAGGCGCACCTAACTGTATTTTCCGCCCTTGGTGCGGGACCCCTTTGGTTCCCCGCCGCCCCGGGACCGGGCGTTTGTGCAGTGTCGGGTGCCGTCGGACACAATAAACGGTTTCCGTCAACTTAGGGCAATACTGTGTTCTTGCGTGCGTCGCTCGGTAGCTCCTGGTGGCCTGAGCTCGCGCGCAGCGGCGCTAGTGGCTGACGGCGGACGCGGCCCTGTGGCTCGCTAAGCTCGAACCCGCGGTGGTCGGTACTCCTGTGAGACCCGAAGACCCCACACACGCGACGTATCATTTGGGCTATGTTGTGGGCTGTGGATTTGAGGGTCTTGAGTGTCTGTACTGCTATCCCGTCGCTCTGAAGCCACAAACACAGGAGTCGCATCGTGGTATACCTCTCGGACTGATTGGCCCTCAATCACGATGTTAATCGATCCTCTGGATTTGTAGCCTATCGCGTGTATCCGGATGACCTCAGATTTTTCGGGTGCGCACTTCAGGCCACTCCATGTAGAAAATTTCTCCACCGCTAATACTGCGCTTTGGAGCGTATATTCCTTATTCCCTAGTGAACCACTGCTCGTCCACAGCGTGATGTCGTCCGCGTAGAGCATGTAACCTAGGTCGGGTATCCGATCCAGATCGCGCGCGAGGCGACACATTGCCATGTTGAAGAGAAGATGAGATAATATAGCTCCTTGAGGTGTTCCTTTGTCAGGCATTTTAAATAAATCCGTAGTGATTTGGCCAATACTGATGCTCGTCTCGCGGTTGGAAAGAAACGCTCTTAAGTAATTGTATGTGCGCTCGCCACAACCCGCGAGTTCGAGTTCCTCCAATATTGCGTCGTGAGAGACGTTGTCGAAGGCTCCTTTGAAGTCTAGTGCTAGGACTATAGTCTCTCGTCGCCGTACGGTATATTAGTTAGAATTTCGTCTCTAAGTAGGAGGAACGCGTCCTGCCAAGATAAACCCGTGCGAAATCCTATCATGGAGTCCGGGAACCAGCTCCGCTCTTCCAGGTATCGCTGCAATCTGCTATGGATAACCCTTTCATAGAGCTTACCCAGGGAGGACGTGAGCGACACCGGCCGTAGCGTATCAATCGAGGGATTCTTTTTTGGTTTGCGGATCATGATTATTTTAGCCAATTTCCACTCTTGGGGCAAGTCTCCCTTGCCCCAGCACTCGCTATTGAAAATCTTTGTTATTTTCGCTAGGGCTACCGAATCCATGTTTCGAATCATTGCATTTGTGATCGAGTCTGGGCCCGGTGCCGAGTTTTTAACTGCGGATTGTGCCGCCTCATACACTTCCGCGTACGTTATTTCTTCGTCTAATTTAGGGTTCGCCTCCACCGCGTATTGTCTCCTCGCGTACGACGATACCGTGGCAGGTGAGGGTTCTATGTACTTTTTCTGAAGAGCATGGACTAGATCTTGGTATGGTACCCTCGAAGTTGTCTGCTATAATTTGGAGCTTCTTGTTATCAGTACGCGTGCTCATCGGGTCTAGCATGCTTCGTAGTATTCGCCACGTACTGGTCGTTCCCAGAGTTCCTGATAGGGTTCCACAGAACGTCGCCCACTCGTTTTTAGCGAGTTCGTTGGCGTGACCTTGGGCCTGCTCTGCCAAGAGAGCGATGCGTTGTCTCAGGTGTTTGTTTAGACGTTGTCTTTTCCACCTCTTGGCCAGTTTCCGCCTCTCTTCCCATAAGTTGACCAGGTGAGAGTCTATCACCGGCACCTCCGCTGTACGCTCAATGGCTTTAGTGGTGTCTCCGTGTGCTCGTCGAAGCAATTCAGTCCATTCTCGCATGTTGGTCGGGGCTGTATCCGACTCCTCCAGCGCTCTCTGGAGTTCTCCATAACGAGGCCAGTCAGTTAATTTAGTCATTCCTATTGTTCTCCGTATGTTGGGCGTGAGCGCTACTCGGATTATGTCGTGATCACTTCCCAGGTTTTCGTCAAAGGAAACTCATTGTGCGTCTCTGATGTTAATTGTAAAGGCACGGTCGGGCGCCGTGTCTCTGCTGACGCTGTTACCCGTGCGCGTCGGTTTGCCGATCTGATTGATTGCCCGTAAGCCCAAGGCCGTTGTGGTGCGCTCGCGTAGGAACCCTTTGGGCGACGTTTTCGCGTATCCCCATAGTATGCGGGGTGCATTAAAGTCACCTACTATCACCGCCTTATCCCCGGTGCCCGCTAAATATTCTGTTGCTGAGAGATGTGGGGTAGGTCGTCCCCTTCGCTTTTGGGAGGACTGTACAGATTTGTGATTAGTGTGTGTGCCTTACTTCGTTTCTTTGGCATCACACTGATAACTATGGAATTAGTCTCTCCCTCAGTTTGCGGAAGTGTTAATAATTGAGCGTTTATCGACCTGCTCACCAGCACGGCGACCTTCGAATTTTGAGGATCGCTCAGAGTGTACTATCCCTGCAGTTTGGTCGGCTTGGCCCCGACCTCCTGCAGACATATCACGTCCGGAGCGATTCCGGAGTTTTTGATAAACTGGTGGAACACTGCCGCTTTCCTGGAGAAGGAGCGGCAGTTCCATTGCCATATCTCTAATTGTTCTGAGTTTTGTATTCGTTGTGATTTCTTAGCGTGATTAGCCATGTTGCCCACTCTTATTTTAAGCCCGTGACGTCTCCGTGTCCGAGCCGTCGGATTGTGTTACGCAATGGCTTACTTTAGTTTTTGCCGAACCCGCTCCTATCGCAATTGCGCGTTTTTCGGTGGGAACAGCCTTCGAGACTGCCTTAACCTGTTCCGCCACGAATACCTTGTGTTTCTCGATGTCGTTCGTGCATAGTTGTTGAAATTCCGTTAACCTTTGGGTAACTAACGTCATCATTTCATGCATGAATATTTTCAAGTTTTCCGCGATCATTGTCTGGATCTGCACTTCCGTTATCTGCGCGTTATTTGAGATTTGGGTTGTCGGAGACTGCGCGGAGACGGAGTTTTATATCTGCCACCGCTTTCGTTTTGGCTATTTCTTCAGAATGACGCGGCGTTTCCAGCTGTTGTATTGTGCTATTGAAGCGCGCCTCTAACTCTGACATTTGTTTCTCAAGTGATTGTCGCTGGCGTTCTTCTCCTGAGAGCTGCTCTCTTAGTCGCGCATTTTCCTTTTCCAATTTCTCAATATGTTTATCATTTTCACCAGTATTCTGTTTTGGAGCAGCGGGAGAAACAACCCTTGCCCAGCTCAACTGCTGTTTTTTTAGGCAGTGGCGAATTCGACCACTGCGAAGCCCTGGAGCTGGAGGGGTCCCTCGAGGGCGTATTGCTCTTCGCTCTGCTTCCGTGTGGAGATATGGATCTCGATCGGTGCCGGTAGAAGTCCTCCTCTTCCGTCGACTCGAACCAGCACCCCGGTGCCTTTTTGATGTTCTGTCCCGACCGCTCCCGCGATCGAGACTGGCGAGTCGTCCTCACGCGCTTGGCGGCAATCAGTTTCTTCGGTTATGCGTCTCGTGCCCCACCGCCCTCCACACGGCGCACTTCACTTCACATTGGTGTCCTTGTGGGGGTGGATTTTCGAGTCCGCAGCCACGGCATATGTTCTTGGGGTTCGGACAAACGTCCGAGCGGTGTCCCTCTTGCATGCACTCCAGGCACATTTGGATTGTTGGCCTGTACTCCGTACACCGCATCTCTACTCCCATGTAGTACACGCATTTGGGGCGCGTGCCTCGCGAGAAGGTGAGGAGAGCGGTATTTAAGCTTCCTGGTATTCGGGCCCTTTCGATGGTGACTCCTTGGGTGCTGACTCGCAGGTGTTGCTGGAGATTTGCTGATTCGGTGTGTGCTGTGAATGCGTTGTGGTGTTCTCCATCCGTACTCTTGGAACAAAGAAACGACAACACAGTAGTGCAAACAATCACAAGGGCATTTATTGCACCTTTCATAGATTAATGCCTGCTAGCCGAGTTGCTATCCCCAAAACATGCCGATGGGCGCGCGACAAATCTAGAAGTCCGACTCACCGCGACCGGATAGCGAGCGAATATGTTCGCCCCATGCTGGATGCCAACGCCTGGTCGTTCGCATGTACGGTCACGCGTTCCAAGGCGGCCACGCGAGACGGTCTCGCAGAAGCATGGATCGGCGCACGCGCGGCACGGCACGTCCGTACTGCTTGCTGTCCCGAACCAAAGAGGAAGCGCCTTGTCTTTCGGTGCCCCAGTAACCCCGCCTGTCGGCGGCGTTAGCAGCGCAACACTCGCGCCATCTATCGTACTGCGCCTCAACCACTCCGACCGCCGCGGGCGCCAGGCCACGCGAGCCATGCGGGAAAACCAACATATCAGGGGACGCGTGAGAGTCGCGCATCCCCACGGCGTGCACCACCCCTTTGTAGCTATCATCTGGATCCGCTACGTACACGTTGAAGGGGTGTTGCTCGCCTCGCAGCTCCATGTACGTGATTCGACGAATGACGTCCGCCACTACCAGTGAAGGTGTGGAGACGATGATATTCGTTCCCTCTCGGATTCGCAGTATGAAATCCTCTCCTGTGATTTTTCGCTGGTTCAGTGCGTTTCCTGTGATTATCGTCCCAGTAACCCAAATAATCACTTGTGGTATTTCTGTTCTCAGATATTCCTTGAGCATTAGTCCCTTGTGGGGCTTCAGTATTATCTTGATGTCATTCTTCGGTAATGGTGGCAGAGGCTTCCCCTTCCTCGGGCGCATGCTGCGACGACCGATTTGCCCGTCTCCTTTCGCGCCGCGTGCTGATGGCTGTCCGTTTATGTTATTCTTGTTGTTGGAAGCCGTTTCCCTGCCGTTGTGCTTGACAGCCTCTCGCTGTCGCCGCGATAGAACTAACTGCCAGCCGTCCGTCGCCTGGTTGTGGGCGGCAATCTCTTGGCTTTTGCTAGTGCCCGCTTCGGAAATTATTCTTGTGTCTCCGTTTTCGTCCGCGTTGTTAACCGGATGCGGGGGGGGGGGGGGGGGGTTATTTGTAGGTCCATGTCTTCTGATGTAGCCATCTCCTACGCTCGGCAGAAGCGATCCGGTTATTAAGTGGTGAGCCGGTCGCTCACGCGCTAAGCCCATCGAGGCCTAACGGGGCTTCCGCCACTTCGAATTTTCAAAGTCGCGTGGGATAACTAAAAATTCACTCACGGACTTGAACTTGGTCTTGAAACGGAGTGTTTGTCGAGTGGAACCCGATCGGCTAGTCAAGGCTGGTGCAGTTGACGAGTTTTCGGCTAAAACGTTGATAGTCGGCGTAGCCCATGTGAAAGAGCGTGTTCTGCCGGAACTTCTTCGTCTTCGAAGAACCTTCCACGTGTAAGCGGGCTTCACTCGCACGCACGCGCTCGCTCACTGACTTATTTTTTATTTTTTGCTTATTATTGAGTGCAAACGCATTCGCGCGTAAACATAATTCCCTTTTGTGTACAGGCGTCACAAAACACACGCACGTTTCCCAAGGACACTGCATTGCGCAGTGCATGGGAGCGTGCTGTGCGGCGGGATGGTTGGGCGTCAAAAAAGGATGATGTCCTATGTCCTGTGCACTTTGAAGCCGACTGCTTCGACAGGACAGGACAAACGACAAGGCTACGAGCGGGTAGCATTCTTACCGTGTTTGCAACGTTTCCAATCCACTTACAGAAGCCAGTGAGTACGATTCGTAAAATTGAACGCTTGTTTCTCGAAGGTAGCAAATGTAGCGCTGGCTATGCATCTCTGCGATTTTCAGTTTCTTATATTTATATGCATGTTTACCCTTTAATTGCTACAATTTCTGACGTTGTTACGATCTGCTTCTGTTTACGTAGAAGAAAAGAAAATGAGCCCCTCCGAAATGTCGAGAAATGCCTTCGGCCGAAGCTCCTGTTATTGATGGGGCTGCTGAGGTCCCATCCTAGCAGTCTTCACAGACGAAAGAGTGGTGCAGGCAGAAAGCCGAGGAAACAGCGAACGAGTTGCAGCAGCTGAAAAAGACACACTACAGCAGAGCAAGCGGAGACTATCACGGCGCACTGACGCCTTCAAAGACGTATATATGTTGACGCAGCAGAATACACAGAACGCAACTGTATGTCCCTTGCAGTGGTGGACTCCTCAGGTCAAATACGCACTCGTGGTTCAAGGAATAGAACCTTTTATCGAAGAAAGGCTTGGAAGTTTTTCAAACATCCTTTTCTCCGAATATCCAGCAACTCCTCGAACAAGTCCGTGAAAAGACGAACAAGCATTATCCCTCCGAACTTCGAGCATTTGCGCTTACTCTGCCCTATTATTCGCCAAGAGCTTATGATTATGTGCGAGCTAAACTCAACAATGCTCTGCCAAACCAGCGCACTCTTCGCGAATGGTACAAGGTGGTGAATGATGATCCTGACTTCACTTCGGAATCATTCGACTTTATCAAGAACATAGTGCAATGCCGATACGAGCATCTGATTGCTGCAATAATGGTAGACGACATGTCTATTAAAAAATATGTCCAACTATAGCGGGTGGTTAAAGGTAGCGATGGAGATATAGAAACAACGCTACAACAAGCTGTAGACCCGATTGAAAAGTACGTGACCGACAAAGGCCTCGCCTGCTCTCCGCAAAAATCAGAAAACTTCTTACTCAGAGCCCCTACAAACCGCAAATCCGGCACTGCACCCCACCCAGAAATCACTGTGCGAGCCGGAGGAGGCGCGATCCCGGTGGTGACCACCATCCCTGTACTCGGCCTCTTCATGCAAGCTCACGGGCGCAACGGCAACACAATTCATAAACTAGAAGCATGCGTTCAACAGACGATGCGACTCATCTCAAGAATTGCCAACCGACACTCTGGCATGAACGAAGCCAGCCTCCTAAGGTTGGTACAAGCCTTCGTGCTCAGCCGCATCACCTACATCACCCCGTACCTCTGCCTCAAAGCGGCTGAGAGAGAAAATAGAGGGAATTATCCGGAGGGCCTATAAACAGGCTCTTGGGCTACCTATAAGAACGGCCAATGCTAAATTGCTAGCCCTAGGTGTGCACAACACCCTCGAGGAACTTGTGGAAGCGCACCTTATATCTCAATACGAAAGGCTAGCTCAGAGTGCCGCCGGGCGAAACATCCTCCAGAATCTCGGCATCAACTACGAGTCGATGCAAAGCACTAAAGCAGACATTCCCCACGATCAGAGGCGCCATCTCAAAATGAATCCACTCCCTAAAAACATGCACCCCGAATTCCACAAGGAAAGGAGGGCCGAGTGGCCCAAAGCCCTAGATCAGAAATTCCACGCCTTCAAAGACATAGTCTATGTCGACGCAGCAGAATACACAGAACGCAACTGTATGTCCCTTGCAGTGGTGGACTCCTCAAGTCAAATACGCGCTGGTGGTTCAATCCGCATCAGAAGCTCTGAAACAGCGGAAGAGGCGGCTATCGCTCTGGCAATAGCCTCCACACATTGTCATTACATTATTAGCGATTCCAGAGCAGCAGTACGCAATATTGCGAAAGGTCGGATCTCGGCTCCCGTAAAACACATACTAGACACCAACCAACACCCACGACCAATCCAGATCATTTGGGCACCAGCACACTCCTCCCTACCCGGCAACGATGCCGCCCACACCGCCGCTCGAGGACTCGTCAACCGAGCACCCGGACGGCTCACACTAGGATCAGAGAGGGATCGCATAGTCAGTTACCAGGAAATAACTCAGCACTACAGGTTAGCCAGGGCAGTGTATACCAGCCAGCACACAAATCGCTTAACAAGCGACAAGAAGTAGCTTGGAGACGACTTCAGACAAACACCTACCCCAACCCCGTAGCCTATCACCACTACTACCCGGACCAATACCCTAATACATGTAACCATTGTAAGAAAAAAGCGGATCTGTTCCATATTATGTGGTCGTGCCCAGCAGAAAATCACACAAATCACGAAATAAGTAATACTGAGCAGTGGGAGGCCGTGTTGCTCAGCTCCGACCCTGACCTGCAGGCCAAGGTCGTCAAGAGAGCTGATGAAGCCGCCCGGGCCCAGGGGCTCGTGGCTGCCTAAAAACAAGTTAAGGACACCCGTCAATACCATGTTTTCAAATAAAGTCTTTACTCACTCACTCACTCCAACTAGTGGGCAATAAAGTTTTCGGATATGTGGACATGGGCATGGAAAGGCCTGATGCAGTCTTCCACAAGCGACGAATGCCTGTGTTTTCATGCTGGTGGCACTCAATATTGCCACATGGTGTGGCGCAGCAAGGGACTGAAGAGGAGAACGAGGTTCGTCTCGGGATACCATACGTCGCCTACGCCATGCTCGACATTGTTACGTTTCGCCTACGACGCGCGGTATAGCCGGCGCGGATGCAACGCACGCCGGGGCTTCCTTCAAAGCGGCGGACATTTTGGCCCGTTCGGAGCTGCCGCAAAGCCTCCCCGCCAAGCGCGTCCAGGCGTCTTTCAGTGCCACGTGTCTTCGTGTGTGCGTGTGTGTGTGTGTGCCCACGCTTGTCAAAGCGCGGCAGCCGGGGAGAGGCGCTCCCCAAGTGTGAAGCGAGGAGGTCTGATCGGCGCCTGCTCGGCGGCTGAGTCACTACACTCGTCTCAACATGTCTCTCAGCTCGTCCGTGCTCCGCCGTCACGTGGTCTCATCCCGTGACCTTCCTTCTTGCCCGCGACGCCGAGAGTATAAGAGCAGCTGCCCCCGGACGCCAGAAGAGAGGCTCCGATTTCTTCTGTTGAGTTACGTGCTCTCCCGTCTCTCCACTTCGGTCGACCTGACCGCGCGCTCTTTTGCGATGTTAGAATAAACCAGTTGTTCTGTTACCAGTCGACTCATGCTTTGCCGGGACCTTCGGATGCTTCCAGTGCCCCAGGCCGCCAGGCCAACGCTACCCTTGGGGCTTGCGACCCATTTGCAATAACGGGCATCAGCACTGAGGTTCCAACAACTCGTGCCAGCGGTGCGATTCTAACAACATACATACGCCACGCTTGACATACGTCACCAAGTCGATAACGTTGTCAATGGAAGAACGGCCACGCCTGAAACCGGCCACTGCATCTGGATATACCTGGTAATGTACGAGGTACCATTCTAGCCGTGCTAGAACCATCCTCTCCATTAGTTTTCCTATGCAACTGGCAAGCGCAATTGGTCGGTATGATGCAATGTCTGTAGGCGACTTGCCAGGCTTGAGCAGTGGAATTAGGCGACTGGTCTTCCATTTCTGAGGAACCGTACCTGTCTGACAGGAGTTGTTGAATGAGAGCAGGAGCACTTTCCGAGCCTCTTCGCCAAAATTACATAAGGCACGGTAGGTTATACCGTCAGGTCCTGGTGAAGATGAACGCTTGCACAAGGCCAGTGCATCTTCGAGTTCGTCGATGGAGAAAGGGCTGTCCTTGCGGGGGTCGCGTGAAATCTGTGAATGGTGGAGCGTCGATGTTCCAGCGGAACTAGTTTCGCCAGCGATCCTCCTGCAGAAAGATTCAGCGACATCAATCTCGCTGCATTGTTGGTGAAGGGCCAAAGACTGAAAAGGGTGGCACTGCTGAGGGGTTCAACGGAGACCACGAACAGTTCTCCATATGTGAGACAAAGGTTTTCGTGGATCCAAAAACTCGCAGAATGACTTCCATATTTGCGATGCAAGTTTGTCCATGCGACGCTGAATTTTCTTTTGGGTTCTTCTGGTCAACCTCAAGACAGACTTCGTGCGCCTGTATCTTCGCTCTGTGCGGCGACTAATTGCACGATGCTTCTCCAGCTCAATGTCGTATTCGGTGCGTGTATAGAGTCTCGGAAGCGAATGTGTGGCAGCCTCTAGGGCACCCTTTATGATGTCCTCGAGGCTAGAGGACAAGTCATCACTACAGCTGTCTTCGACAATTCATTTGAACATTGGCCAGTCGATGCATTGTGTGACGGCGGCGAGCCCGTCAGCCCTTCAATCCTAAGATAAGTGGATAGGTGGTCACTTCCCCGCGTTTCAATATCCGAAAACCAACTGACCTTTCCAGTGAAGGCGCGTGAAACAAAGGTGAGGTCCAGGCAACTACAGTAGGCAGTTCCACGCAGAAAGGTGGGGCTTCCGTCATTTAACAAGCACAGTTCTTGTTCGGAGGCAAATGACACTAATCTTCTGCCTCTCGAGTTTATCTTAGGACTTCCCCAGAGATGGTGGTGAGCATTAAAATCTCCAGTCATCACCAAAGGCTGCGGAGTCGCTGTCGTGATTCGCCGTAACCGCTCGCAGTCCAGCCGACTTGAGGGCGATATGTAGGCTCGAACTACTGTGAAAGTGAACTTGTCTTTCTTCACTGTCAGAAATACGTACTGGTTTTCTTGGTCAGGTGGCACTGGATGATGGACATACGTAGGATCACGTCGTATGAATACGATGATCTTGCTGCAGTCTCCGTGGGTGGCGGACATATGAAACACTCATACCCGGCCAAAAACGAGAAGAAAGGGGGTTAACCGAGGGGCCCGATTTTTATTAGTCATATCATAAGAAGCCAACAAACACTGACACCAAGGACAACATAATGAAATTACTTGTGCTTAATAAGTGAAATACAGAAACGATAAACTAATGGAAATTAAAGTGGATGAAAAAACAACTTGCCGCAGGTAGGAACCGAACCCACAACCTTCGCATTTCGCGTGCGATGCTCTACCAATTGAGCTACAGCGGCGCCGTTTCCCCATCCACTTTTTGGGTATTCATGTGCCCTAGTAGAACCCTGGGAGTGTTAGCCAGCGCCACCACTCACAAACCTTGGCGGTGGACGTGGGACGTCCTTTTTGCCGCAGGCGTCACGAGAACGTGATCTTTTTGTGTGAAGGCAACTGGTCAGTAAACCCACACATGCTACCTGAAGGTAGCATGTGTGGGTAGCATGTGTGGGGTAGCTTCAGGTAGCATTGCGACAAAATCAGGAAATCAGTGCGACGAAATCAGGAAATTTGCGGGTGCTAGTTGGAATCGGCTGGAGCAGGACAGGGGTAATTGGAGATCGAGGGGAGAGGCCTTCGTCCTGCAATGTACATAAAATCGGCTGATGATGATGATGATGAATCCTCAAAAACCTGTAAAGTCGATTTAGATGTCGAACAATTTGGTTTACATGCATTTCAGTTTGGCCTAACTCCCTATCAGTGTTTGGCTCATTTTTGCTCTTGGATATAAATTTTTTATTGCAAGATTTAACTTTTTTATTGTGGAGCTGTTGCACACTCTGGTCAATGTAACGTGTATCCTTCAGAACACGTCCAAGTAAATTATTTCCATACTGCGTCATCAATCATTGTACTATGCATGTTTAGTTGGCGCTGGCGTAGTTGTAAACGTCCCTCTTGCTCCATTCATTGTGTTATTATTTACTTTTATATCGCCGTTACCCGCTAGCATTGCATATGTTCTTCTCCCTCCTTCTCTTAAATTTTACTTTCCTTTTATCCGCCCCTCACGCAATACTACTTTAGGAGCATGCAGTGAGTTGACTGTGTGAAAAATTACGCGAACTGACATTCCACTGTCCTATTTGCCTGTCGTAGAATTTCACCCCTCTTAAAAGGGCTGAAAAGCAAGAAAATTAGCTTAGGACGACAGAAAGTTGAGCTAGTTGGTAAGGATTCATTATGCAAAAAGGTCATGTGTCCTGTCTGCACCCCTCACCTTTTTTGCATAAGCAAAAAATGAATTCGATTTATGTTGAAGCCACTCCATCCTTCCCTCGCCTCCCAAGAAAAAAACGAAGGGGGGGAGAGGGGCAGGCTTTCATCGTTTGTAATAGGACGCACGGCTGCAAGCGCTCAGGGCGCGGCGGCAGTTCCTTTTTCCCTGAGCAAGATGGCCGCTAACCGGTTCTGGTGGCTTCACCTCGACCGCCTCGACCAGTGCCTTCTCTAGAGGAGGCACTGCCTCGACATATAGGCGCCGCTCCAGCAGAAATCTTTAGTATAATCATAGAGGAAACTCTATGAGTATAACCTCCTTGGCACCTTGGCACCGGCGCCGTTTCAATCTCGGAGGCGACGCAAGTTCTTTTAATACCCCTGTCAAGCGGGCAAGTGCACTTACAGAGAGTGCACTCCGTTTTA
This sequence comes from Dermacentor andersoni, assembly GCF_023375885.2. Lineage (NCBI taxonomy): Eukaryota > Metazoa > Arthropoda > Arachnida > Ixodida > Ixodidae > Dermacentor > Dermacentor andersoni. The sequence continues at coordinate 50,984,579 of NC_092815.1, forward strand.
AGTGCACTTTCCCAAATGTAAACGTCGCAAGTGGAGTGTACTCGCAGAAGGTAGCGCTCCGGTCGGAGTACGAGACAATTGAACGTCTCGTCGGTCGGAGTGCGTTCACAGAACGCACTTTGCTGGTCAAGTACGTAGCCTCGCCGCCAGCGGTTTCAACGATACAAAATGTAATGCATAGAAAAAGGACACACAAGTTCATTCTAGCAGTTGAACAGCTTTTAACAAAATAATCAGAACTCGCTGATATTCTGTTCTAGCAGGATCAAATGCCGCCTGATTGAACGCCATTTTATTCTGGATTAGCTAGACATTCGTCTTGGCCGGCCTTGACTTGTAACTCTTATGATAAAGATATTTTCGTTTTTTTTTTTTTAGTAAATATAGACTAAGATTACTTTTATGTATAATAAAACTAAAGCAACTGCTTTTTAGAAGGGTTTTATTTCAATTTACATTTTCAAAAAACATAATTTTAGTCTGTCACCACTTTTGTTTTTTTAGTGCGAGTGCGCTCAGCACCGCGTAGCATAAAGTGTCACTCAAGGTCCCGAAGTGCTTAAATGGACACTAAAGGTTAATATTAAGTCAACGTGGACTGTTGAAATACCATCCCAGAAACCTCGAAACGCTTGTTTCGTGCGAAGAAGATATTTATTTTAAGAGAAAATGCGTTTTGAAGCGTCCGCGTACCTCTACCGCAGTTCAAGTCCCCCGCCCTCCGATCGAGGACTAGTGACGTCATGGTCTCATAGTGACATTGTTAGGGTGGCTAAATAACATTGTGCCGTCGGTGAGTGAAACGGCGCCCGCAGACGGCGCTACGGCTTTTCTGCGCAAAACGCAAACGCGCGGCCAGAAACAGAGCCAAGACAGAGCCGACAGCAGCGCGAAAGCGGAACTATGGTGGCTAGCGGAAGGGAAAACGCGGTACGATATTTTATTACGCCAACTTAGACGCTCGTTGCAATGGACGACCCTGACAACGACACACTGGCTCGCGATGCTGGGCTCGACTTCAGCGATTTAAGCACTGATTAAAGTGACCTGCTGCTGAGGGCTCGCGCTGCTGGCGTCGTTGCGTACTACTACGACGGCAACTGTATGTCATGGCTGTACATATTCGCATATTTGTAGCTTTTCCTTCGTGAAAATCAAATGCCGCACTCACCGCCCCGTCTTCGACCTGCAGTTGTTCTTGCGCTTCGGAGAATGCAGGCAAAACCGACGGAACAGCGCTACGGGAAAGCATTGCCTTGAAAGGCACTCCACACGACTTCAGTAAGTCGGCGTTGAACTCGTAATCCTCTGGACGAAAGTGCAGCAAGCACAGAATGCGATTTTTCGGCTCTTTGCCAACGCGCTGTGGCAGAGGTATCGCACTTAACCACTTCGAACAGAGAGATTCACTCTTGGCACACAGTGATAAGTAACGTTGGATTCGCCGCTGCAACTGCCCTTGGCCAAGTTCCGCGGACCATTCGCGCATCCCACGACATCACATGGAAGTGGCATTCTCGCTTTCTTGTTCCAAATGGAAGTTTAGCGAGCCAGCAGAACCAGCGCCGCACGACGCGATAACGAAACAACTGAAATTCCAAAGCGCGCGCGGCGCAGAGTCGAGCGAAAACGAAACCTTTCGACCACCCATACTACTGAAAGGTAACGTTAAAATGTTATTTTTTCTTGGTATCGAACATAAACAGACACGTAGCATTTTATTCCGTCTTATAACCTAATGAAATTATCTTTTTAATACCAGTAGTTGAGTATTAGTCACATAATTTATGATAAAGAGTGCCTTCATCATCGGGCTAGTACCGGAATGTCGCTTGGGGGTCTAAAATCGTGTCATGCATTTACCTCAATTCCTCGGTGTTCGCAATTATATTGACGCCTTAGACGTTCTAGCGCATTGCTTTATTACTTTAACTCGATTTCATATTAACCTTTAGTGTCCCTTTAATAACTTGCCCGCTTGACAGGGGTAACAGATGACGCCACCTGCTTTTCTGCCTCATATGTCTAGTCTGCATAGAGAAACCATTGAGCAACGCGTCCTTTCATTGAGCAATGCCTCAGGCATTGCGTTGAGCATTGCATTGCATTGAGAGACCCTTGCCTCTTGCATTGATCTATGCCGTGTATATACTCTCTTGCTGTTGGCTGTGTTTACCACGACGTGTTTACGCCAATGGTTTATGCACGCGCGTTCATATGCGTTGGAACCACAGCACACCCGGCGTAAAATACGTAGCGAGAGTCTCTAATCAAATTTTGTGGTATACCATCCTGAAGTGAGCTGCAACGATGGCAAAAGGATCCGTGTTGTGGAGACGAACCGAGGTACAGAAGCGTCAGCTTTGGTTTCTTTATTACCTCAGCTGCTTTGATGGCGGGTGAAGTGTAGAATAGAGCCAATTTTCTGCTTGGGTGTTGTTTTCTTGAAAACCTGTTGCACCTGAAGACCATCGACGAGGACATGTGGGACGACAGCGACTTGATTGCAGCTTACGACCGGGCTTACGAGAAAATAAAGGCAAGTGTGCGACATTGCGACGCAGGCTAGTTCTGTTCGGAAGGTCTCTGCGATTCTTGTCACGATTTTTTTTTTTTTTCAGAAAGAAATTGAGAAAAGAAACCTTACTTCGTCGGAAAACTCATCAGCAGGACAGGAACCATCGACTGTAAGTTAGCACAAGGAACATGTCACACTTTACTGGGCATGTGGCGCGATCTCGGGTTTTTTTACGCTTGTTTTTGGCAAACGCAACTTTCAGTCGCTAAGATGGGTGTCATTGGTCTTGCTGATGATGAGGTGAGCACGTTTACTACAAGTCATTTTATATACAAAGTGGTGCGGCCTTGCACACTTTTCTTAAAGATCATTGCTTATGTCTACTTCCACTGCTTCAACAACCTACTTTTCTGCACAATTAAAATGTAGTTTGATAAATTAATTGAGCTTCGGAATGCAAGAGAAAGCTACATACATGAGCCGAACGCATACTTAGCGTTTCTTATATTTGAATACATCAAGAACGTGTGCCCATATTTAACTGTGGTACAATATACTTTTGTTTTGCCTGGCAAACTTGTGTGCCCTACATGTGCTACAGTAAGTTTTCTGGCATCACAGTGCTGCCACAGCTTGGAGAAAAGAATCTTCCCTGAGGCGAATTTATTCGTATCCTATAGAATTGTTTAGACAGGAGTATCCTTCATCACACACCATATTAAAACACTCTTAAGTGGTTAAAAGTCACCCATCTGTCAAACAGCAGTATTACCCCTCAACTTTTATTTCGTGAATCAATGGATATATCCACCCTCCTTGGGCACAACTTTCTACTTACACTTGATTTGCTCCCGAGTGTTTTCCGGCACATTTTTTCTCATTAGTCCTATGATGGTAGCCTCAAATTGAAGTTCATGTACAGTGCACGCATCTTCCTCGGCATTCAATTGCAGCAGTGCACTCCTTGCACACACAAGTAGAACAAAGCTGAACGCTAGCTGGTTCACCAGCTTCCGTGGCAGGGCAATAGAGCACATCGCTAGCAATCCAGTGTGGCAGGCATGTGCGAACACTGGGCATATTTATTTCCCACATCAAAAGAAGAAATTGCAATGCTTAACTTTTTTTCCAAAGGGCCAGAGTGCAAGTTCATGTGAGATAATTGTCCCACTGACAGTTTTTGCCGTTGCAGTATTGTTAACCTATGCAGCATTTCATTATCACCTGCAAGGAGGGCATTGTCTTACGTGGAACTTTTTTTGTTGCGTGCAGCCTAACTTTTAAGTACCATGGTGGTGCTCTGTGTCACAGTGCCCTCATTCATGAAATCATTGATGCAAAAGGGCATTCCCACAGTTCCACTACTCTCATACTTGCCCAGTTTCAGTTTTGCTTACCTTTTTCTTTTCTCAAAGTTGACATGAATGACCAGCCGTGATTGTTGCACTATCCACGACACCCAGTGATCCATTAAACGTCTTAAGCACACACTCATGCAGGATGATTTCCAACAGTACTACCAAGACAGGCAGGTGCACCTGACAGTGTGTACTTTCACAAGAAAACTAAAGGAACAAAGGGGATTTGTAAACACCTGGAGCAGTATTCTGGGCCAGTCACCTTTGGCAATACCACTTTTATTGGATTCTGGTTGACTCCATTGAGGCATTGTACAAAACACTGTGTCATGCAAAAGTGAGAGTATCTGTGCATGAGAAATTTCCCCCAAAAAGTTGAGAATATGGGCCCTTGTGTACAGCTGTTCTAGGTGCATTCTCATCACTTTTCATGCACACATTACAATTTTAACCTCTCGTACACATCCTCATCAAGTGTTTTCCTTGCAAGATGTAATCCCTTTCTCATATTTTCTCTTTCGCAAATTTTATTATCTCTGAAGTGGCGTTTGGTGACCTTTATGCCAATTGGCAAGCCATTCTTCTTGTTGTGTACTGCAGGGATGGAAGCAGGGTGACTACTGCATTGCAGTCTACTCTGGAGACAAACTTCCATATGAGGCCAAGATCAAGTGCATTAGAGGGAAGCACTGCATTGTTCACTACATTGGGTACGGCAATGAGGAGCGTGTCCTTTTGTCAGACCTCCATCCATCAGAGGGCAAGAAGGCACGACAAGCTCAGCAAGCTCGAGCAGGGAGCGTAAGTGTACCCAAGATGACGTGCTGGTTAATTTGGAACGTTACATAATTTTTTTGTATGATACTATCAAGGAGAACTGAATGTTGCAGAGGAATTCATGAACTACTGATTGCTGTGGGAGTAAGTGGCAAATTTTTAAAGTACTGTACCCAAGATTAGTCAATACTATTGGACCTGCACAGAGAAGAGCTCATAGTTTGGTTTCTGTGCATTGCAGAAGTGAAATGGCTGCAAGTTATTTAGTCAAAAACGCAGTTCCCTGCAGTGCTGAATTGATGTAGTTTGAGACCAAATCAGTAGAATACATTAATAGTGGCATAGCCAGAAAATTTTTTCAAGGGCGAGGGGGGCACACATTTGACCGGAGACAGGGACGATGAAGAGGGGGAAGGTATCTGTGCCGGCTCCATATTGACACGGGTACTTGTTTATTGGGTGACCATGTTTCGCCTTGCCGCGGGCGCGGACTATTGACAGCGAACCCTCGTAGTAGTCCCATTTCACGGTTTGGCACCGGCGGTAGACGTGGCCCGCTTCTCCGCAGTGATAGCATAGCGGACGATGGTCAGGCGCATGCCAAATCTCATTCTTCCTTGGAACGCTGTGCTAGGCGATTGCCAGGCGGGCTGGCAGCGGCGGTAGTGGACTATGGAATTGTAGTGCTGCGGGGCCCTGGCACGGGCGCGGAGGTGGGCCATGGCGGCGGGCAATGGTGGCATATGTCATCACTTCTGGCTGGGGTTGCGGCAATTGGAGCTGTATCTGAGGAGCTCCTAGTGATTGCTGCAGTTCCTCCTTGACCATGTCAGTGACCGAGGCCACCTGAGGTTGCGACGAAGGCAAGATCTTGCGGAGTTCTTTGTGCACAATGGCCCTAATGATCTCTTGGAAGTCGTCGGAACCCAGTGCTTGGATGGCGCACTGCGGCGTGAGCTCTTGGTGGTTATATTGCCTGGTGCGCATTTCCAGAGTTTTCTCAATTTTCAATGCCTCTGTAAAAAACTCAGCTACAGTCTTCTTGTTCTTGCTTGAGGCCCCACATCAGGAAGTAAACTGTTTTATCTTTCGACATTTCTGGGTCGGCGTGGAGGAAAAGATGGGCCATCTCCTCCATGAATATTGTGATGGTCTCATTGGGCAGCTGCACCCAGGTTTCTAGTAGAGCTTTGGCTCACTCTTTGCGCACCACGCTTGTGAATGCCTGCAGGAAGCCGCTTCTTAACAGGTCCCACATCGTTAAAGTGGCTTCTCGATTCTCAGACCACGTCCTGGCGGCGTCTTACAATGCGAAAAAGACATGGCGCAGCTTGTCATCGTTGTTCCAGTTGTTAAACCTAGCCACCCTCATACGTCTCCAGCCAGCTTTCCGGGTCCTCAAATGTTGAACCGCGGAACGTTTGTGGCTCCCTGGGCTGCTGCAGCACGATTGGTGTTGCCGACACTGGGGCTGTCATTATAGCTGCTGATGTGGCCGTGCACTTCCTGGTCTTCTCAGGCAAAAATTCGTGCTCCGGGGGCAGTCCTTGCAGCCTGCGGCTAGCTCGCTGGTCCTAGGCAACGTTGGTGTTGTCTTCATTGCTCGGGCTTGGCTCACGGCTTTACTGGGACGTTCAGTACATGAACGCACTAGCACCTCCACTAGATGTCACGTGGTAGTGACAGTGAATAATACAGCGGTAAAATTGTGAATGACAAAACTAACTTTTTATTTGGCGAACTTGTGCCCATAAAAACAAGTTGCACTCAAAGCACAGCAATAGCGGTGAACACAGTTGGCGATCATCGAAATCTGATCTGCAGGGCAAGCACGTCGGCGTTTATACATGAGTCATTGAAGGTTCCAGAATGAGCACTGCTACCTGCGTGTCTTCCAGAAAGTTCTATGCAATTCGCATTGTGCATACAAGCAATCAGATGACACAAGGTTCAGTGACAACAGACAGCAGATAGAACCCTCGATAACATTCGAGAAACTTCCGACACATGCAGGCACATCCTGCACTGAGCGATAACATTTCTTCAATGGTGAAACACAGTCACCAACTAAACAAGTACACATGTCAATATTAACACTGAAATTTCGGGAGGGGCACGTTCCCGCTGTGCTACCCCCTGGCTACACTACTGTTATACAGTAAGAAATGAAATTAACATTTTACAAAGCTGGTGGTGTGGAGTCAAACAGTGGCAGAAAAGAATATATCTTTTGTCATGTTTAAGTAGTAACCAAATTAATATGCAATTTCGCATTACCTTAACAGCACTTGTGTCATATTTCAGAGTGTCCACACGAGCAATGTGAAGTCTGGCTCATTTCAGCATTGCGCAGGCATTCCTAATGTAAGTACACTGTCTTGTAAAATCATCTTGTAGCAGTGAAAGTTTGGAGGAGGCCACAAAATATGAGAGGTAATGACAGCGCATAAAGGTGGTTCCTCAAGTGTGATAGAGAATGCTTCGTCCAAGAACTACTGTTGTGACTCAGGGCAGCGTTCAGGCCAGGAAACCTCCAGGCATAGGGATTAGTATGTACGGGAGTAGAAGTGAAACAAGAGGTTTATTTACATATTAATGCAAGTAGTCGGATTCTAGTCCGAGCTCTCATTCATCTGAGAGGTTCTTTAAGGCAATTCTTTTCCCCTAGTTCTCTACACAAGGCAATTTGATTACCTTGTTCTGGCCAATCAGAGGGGTTGCACTGTTAACACACTGCACTCTGCCCATAGTGTCACCACATTGCTGTGTTCCATCTCTGTTGTTCAACCTTTGAACCTGCCTACGATGCAATGACAAGGCAATTTGGAAACATGGGTCTTGACAGCTGTTACTGCTTCCACAGAATGTGGCGTTTGTTGTCGCCTCCAATGGAGCTTCTTTGTTTGGTGTTCGCTGTCTAGGCGGGCGCTGGTGAAGGGGTAACCTCATGAGAAGCACCAAAGTATGCCCAATGCCATTTTGAGATGCAACACTACCAAGTTTTGCCTCTGCAGCTCTGTAGCTCACACACAGCAGCCTAGCAAGCATTTGTAATTATTACAGAGTGAAATTATACCTTATTTATATGTTTGCAATGGTATCGTGTTTTGAATAAGACAAACCTATGCTGTCTTGCAACTTTGTTAGAGCAAATGCACCTTTTGTGCACTGAGGAGCAACAATTTCCTCTGCAGGCATGTGATTAATGATTCTGGGTTTTGCTTCATATTCTTTTCGCTAAAGTGTGTGCTGTGTGATGGAGAGTGTGGAACGAAAATTTGATGGAACAAAAAATGTTATATGTAACATTTTAAGAGGCAGGTAGAGAATGGAGTGAATCAGAGAGCAAATGGGGTTAACCGATATTCTAGTCAACATAAAAGGAAAAATAATGGAGTTGCGCAGGCCATGTAATGCGTAGGGAAGGTAACTGCCCACGCAACGCAATGACATCCGCAGGACATCCTCAGGACATTCAATTGAGTACGTTTGGACGTCCCCACATGAGCCTCAACACATCCCTATCAAGTCCTGTTGTCCGGCCTCAGCACATCCTCAGGACGTCCTCAAAAAAGCATTCGAGGATCTTTTCACTACGTGTTGAGGACATTTTAAACATCTAGGCATTTGCTGCGACCAGTAAAAATCCATGATTTTATAACTAAAGTAAGCTGTTTTCTATCTGCTAAGTGAGAAATTTATGCTTAAAACTACAGCATGCACTTTCTGCTTGACAGAGCATACTTTTGAGCCCTGTTGCAGAGGGCCACACAAAATGAAAAAGTAAACCCATAGTGACGCACACAAAACCACTTTGTTAATTTTACTTAATAACGGCGCATGTCACACTGACAGAAAAGGTTGAAAGAACAGTGACAAAGCCAGGGGAATTCTCCGCTTGAAATGTCTTTATCCAAAAACACTGAAGCATGAGAGCCCACAGGAGTCACTGGTAGAAATAATAAACAGCACACTGTCAAAAACAACTTAGATCCAAATACAGAGAAATGACAAATGAAAGAGTTTATGCCACATACATAGAAGCACTGAAGCACCAAAGCAATTGACTACTGGTTACTGAATGTTGCTCTTTATGGCAAAATCAATCCAGTTTTTTTTTTTTTTGCATAACGAATACTTTTCACCATCTTAGCCGTGACATGATTTAGAAAAACATTAAGTATAACTGCATCTAGCTTAGAGGCCGACACAGCACGATATTTGCCGCCGGCCAGTGCTAAAACGTCGGATTGCTTGGATGTCCGCAACAATGTTCTTGTTCGTAAAAACAGCGTGGAGAGGTTGAGAGTGACGTTACAGCAGCATTGAACCATGAATAAGCGATAGTCAGAAATGCTGAAATCATCACATTGAAACTGTCCACTTTAGCGACGCGACACCGTGAGTTCCAGCACCCGTTCCATCCGACATAAAGAGCTCCATGGCAAAGTCGTGCGAAGCTGTCCGATTCACTTTGTAATCGATGAAGGCACTGTCTGCGGTGTTAGCTAATTAAAAACATGCGCTTATGAGTCTATTTCTTCCCCATACAAATCTACGATTCACTTTCTGCCACCCTGAAAAATATGAAAGGGACTTACCCGCTGTCCGCTGCCATGTTTTTCTTCAATGCTGCACTTCGCTTGGACTGGCTTGGCTTGACTTTTCAAATTGAAAGTGCCAATGTGCCAGCCACGACGGTACCAGTCACGATGGTGCCAGCAAAAAAATAAAATAGGGTGGCTTGGTCGCTGACATCGTGGGATATCTTACTGGTTCACTCTTTCATTGCCAACCACAAATGCTATCGCCCGCGGGTACTCAAAATGGCGCAAAATTTAAAAAAAATGGTTCAATCAAAAACAGTGGTGAGGTATCAAGAGCAGTTGATCAACGTTTAACTCAATGAAAAAAAAGAAAAATCTAAATCAAGCTCCATGGCATAGTAACAATGTCACATGAAGTATAACACCAAATTTTTCATTCATCATCTGAAACAATGTAGAGGAAAGGTACTTCGCTACTCGTGAAACTGCGACTTCTGTAAGTTACGTGGTCATAATTACGTAATAATTTTGATTTTAGGGTTTCTTCTAACATAAAACTAAATGTCCTCAGTATGTCCTGTAGTGGACGTTCCGTGGACAATCAGACATCCTTAATAAGTCCTGCAAAAGACGTTTTCAGGCTGAACCCGTGGATGTCGTCCTGAGGACGTCATAAAAACTGTGAGGACGTTTGTACCATTTGAGGACGTCAAGTGTTGTCTGAGTGGTGGACCGTTAGGGTTACAGAATAAGTGCCAAGGAAAGGGAAGCGCAATCGAGGACGAGAGAAAATCAGGTGGGGTGATGAAATTAGGAAATTTGCAGGTGCGAGTTGGAATTAGCTAGCACAAGACAGGTGTAATTGGGGATCATTGGGAGAGGTCTTCGTCCTGCAGTGTATGTAAAGAATAGGCCGATGCTGATGATGATGATATGTAGCGCACAGTCTCTGACTCTCAGGTGCTCTGAGTTTACGCAGGGTTGTTCCTAGTCAAGGGAGATTCTATGTCAAGTTACTCATCAGGTGTGAAGCTACATTAGGGATGCTTACCGTTATAAACAACTCTGTGAAACTTTGTCTCTTTGTCTTTGTGGTCATCTTTCTTGTGCGGTTAAGGCAGTCGTGCATGCATACAAACTCACCCGAATGTCAGTTCTTGTAAACTTTGCAAAAGGCACAAGAGCTGTGGTCTCTCAAAAAGGCATGGCTTGTTAATATCACCAGTGTAGACTGCCACCACTGACTGTGAGTGTGTCAGCTCCAATCAGTAGGAAATGAATCCCATGCGAGTGTCTAATTACACGTAGACTCGACTGCAGTTTAAATGAAGATCGCCGACATAGTCGGCTACTGCAGTAATACTTTACAAAGTTTTATATCCCAGTGACCCACCTTGTCCTGTCGCTTGTTAATGATATATATGGCAGTAATTTGTCCACTGTTGCCAGTGCCGGTCCAGCTCTGACCAGTGTCACTTTGCCATAAAAAAATTAATATGCTTGTTTTAATGTGTGTTATAATGCCTCATAGTGGGATACACAATGCAAAAAAGGGGGTAAGGCATGCAGACAGACACAAGAGAAAAGAAGTGGACAACATGAACGCCGTGATACAGCTCATTAGTGCTTGGTTTTATCTCTCCATCCACAATATTCCGCATACCATCAAGAAGCCATGCATTGACAAGTGTTTTGATTGTTAGGGCATTTGTTGACATAGTGCTACCACGTTTCTGATACTTCATAGCATGTGAGGTGTATTTGTATTGTGACTACAGCAAACTCAAAGTGGACTGTATAGTGCTGCACACGTTAGTTCCAGCGGCCTGGTGCTGTACCCTCGTTCTGATCCTTACCAAGATGGCCACCACAGAATGTGCTCTGGTTGGCCGATAAGCCTTACTACACAGATAAGCCATTAAGGTTCCGTTGAGATGATGGGTGTCTCATCAATAGTGACGTGTTTGACAGCCTAGGACAGTAGACTGCACTCTCAGACACTACACTTCTGCAACTTCTGCATTCTACAGCTGGGTGCAGCATCATAAAATCTACTACAGGTGTGTAGGAGCTAGAGGCATCAAATAAGATTCCAGAATTGTTTTGCTTGCATGTGAACAATAAATATTTGCAAATTATATTGTAATAGTGCACTTTATGTAGTTGTAGATTGTTTCATGGTCTCACTGCAAGGTGACCATTTCTACAATTCTTAGCTGAAGAAAGGTCTTACTTGAGACATGACATTGGCAGGCAAGCACTTCTCAGTGTGCTTGCATATCTTGTCCTAATTGAACTGGCCCAACAGCTTCCATTCTTTCAGCTACTCTAGGGTGTAGCTGGTAGACTATCCTTTCAGGGGTCTGAATCGGTACAGCCTCTGTTTCTGTAATTACCTGCAAACTAGGCTCATGTGAATGATCCTGGTCTTTCAGCTTCCCAACGAACCTCCGTGGGGTGCTGCTAGCTTGGGAGCACCGCTTTCAAGCTCAGCTCATGTAGGTATTTAGAACTATTTTTTTTCTGCATGTTGGTTTTGAAGTGTACTAGACAAGAGGGCAAGAAAAAGATAGGACACACCAATTCTCCTTGTTCGAAAATGCTTTGTATCACTGCACACACAAAACGTCTGTTCCTTGGTTGTTTTTTCCCCCTCTTGTGTGGGATGTTCTTACGGCATGGAAAGAAGTGCTGAGAAACAATGTTGAAGTAGGAAGTAGTATTCTGGTATCTGTACATCGTCACATTTTTCGGAACTGGGTTCCATTGTGAACATTCCAAATCAGCCCAGCATTTTCTTACACTGACATATCTTGTGGGTGCATCAAATACTAGGTAGAAGTAGTCGCGCTGTTGCATTGGTCCATTGTTGTGCCTAATATTAAAGTAGCTCAGCACCATGTGATGCTAATCTTCAATACAGATTTAGAAACCCAAAATAGTGCAACACAGCAATTCATAATATGCATATGCACATAAACACTTAAGCGAGCCCTTTTAAAGCTGAAAAGGATGGCTAGTCATAGTTTCAGGACAGTGAATTACTTGGGCCACTACCCAAGAAAGCTAACTTTAGAGCCACCTGCTCAATTCTAATGAATATCGGAGAGCATGTGTAGAGCAAGAAATTGGGCTGTGTGCCAAATTTAATTTAATGAGTGCTTTTTCAAAGAATTACAGCTATTTAGGTTCAAATGACTATGGAGACACAAAGCTATCATTCCGAAATTTGAAAAAAGTTTAGCATTCTTAGGGATTAACATAAACTGATCTTGATGAGTGTTTTTTTTTTGTATCTGCCTACTTTATTTTTTTTTTCAGAAAAAGCAGTATATAATATACAGGGTGTCCCAACTATCATGCACCAAAATATAGAAGTATGCAAATGCCTTGTTGCTGGACTAAATCGTTTTGTTCACAAGGCATTGCGGGCATGCCAATAAATGTGAATTTTAGATATTTTACAGCATGAATGTGGTTCAAAGTCGTGGTTTGGGAGAGTTGGTTATGCATTGTGAAATGGTTTTTGCACTAGACGATGCAGGCCATGCAGCTTCATTCGTGTCTTCTAGTGCAAAAGCTATTTTGCAATGAATGTGGGTACATTCTTGAATAGTTAACATACCTGGCACTGCTTTAAATTGAAAATGAGTTCTCCCCCTTCAGAAAACTATGATGTCTTGCACATTGTTCCCTTTGAAGGGCTCTGCACAACAGCACTGTGGCCCCTAGGTTTCTGTGCAATTAGCCTATTGCACATCTCAGCCAGCCCTGTCACCCCAAGGTTCCAGTGGACGCCATTTTTGAGGCCTCATGAGCAAAACTTGTAAAGTGCATATTCCCGTGGTCCTTCGTTAACTCTCTCATCACCCCTCTTTTTCAGGGCATACCTCCCCTACCACCACATCCATCACTGTTCTTGGAGAATAGTGCTGAGAGCGGTGCACTTTCCTCAATGCTCATGTCCTGGTATTTGAGTGGCTACCACACTGGCTACTATCAGGTACAGTCACGTTTCATCTGTCCTTTTTTGTTGAGAGAATGCAAACTACAACCGAACAACCTTGATTGTTGCACTATTATCTTTGCAGTGAAAAGAGGTCGCTTTTAGTATAGCCTTCAATCAAACGTGTACATGTGTTCTCGGGCCAGATCACCAGTGAACCACTCGTATATGAACATATTAGTAGCAAGGTTTCCGTGGCAGCTTGCCATCTCCTGGCCAGCAGCGAATTTTCGTCACAGTCACGCCACCCAGCACAGCATTGGCTGTTAACCATAACCAACACCTGACTGTTAACAAACAGTCAGGTGTTGGTAACTAAACTTTTTATGTTGTAAGTTGATGCATATCTACTAATAGCGACCACACTGCACTTGGAAAGCCGAGAAATGGTTTCGCCGACAAAAGCGAGGGTGTGGGTGACATTCTGAATGGCACAAACTTTGCCCATGACCATCTTTGTGACCTCTCACATGCAGGTCACACCTAGAAACTTGAGTTGACACCATGCGGCATCCAAATTTTGGTTGCCACATTATACACTGGTCTCTTGGATAGCTTGACAGTGCCGCAGGAAAGTCCGACTAATCGAGCAAGCCAGAGAGCCTGCGACTGTATTCAGCATTTGGTACACGAATGCATACTTGGATTTCTGATTTGAATGTTTGATATAGGAATTTGATATTCAGTTTCTTCAAATATCCAGTTATGGCCAAATATACATAGAGTTATTACGATTACTGGAACTTGCCCTCCACGTAATGGGACCCATACAAATACGTCCACCAAACACTTCATGTGGGCATTGTGATTGAACCAAGAACTGTGGTGACCTTCCACACCATGCTAATTTACAAGCTACCCAGTTGAAAAGTCTTTCCAATAGCTTTTCATGTATAAAGAGAAATAAATTGGCCATTTACTTTTTAGACACCTTTCCTCTATATTTAATTTTATACAGGTAGAAGCACATACATATTTCATGTTTGACTCGTTATTTGTTGGCCCTATTTCTCTACTACAGTAGAACCTCGTTGATAGTGCATGTTCCCATTACGTACCATATTTATTCTAATCTAGGCCGATAGTTTTTTTCAAATAATCATATTCCAAACTCTAGGGTTGGCTTAGATTCGAGGATATTAAAGAACGTGGAAGTTTTTCATTGAAACTGCTAAATATGGTGCATAGCTAGCACCCATCTAGAAAAGTCGGTATCACAGCCGCTACTAGCCGTGCCAGTAGCCGATCATACTCAAGCAAGGTCGCCATTTTGACCTGTGTTGTGTCGGCCGCATCGGTGTGCGGCGTGGTGTTATCGCGATGGCACCAAGCAGGAGATGCCACTACAGTGCCGCTTTCAAGCGAAAAGTTGTGATAGCCACAGAGGCATTGTCGAACCTTCAAGCCAGGCGGGACTTCGACGCCGACGAGAAAAAGTCCGTCGTTGGAGGGGACAACGACAGCAGCTTTTTGCATGCGCCACAACGAGCATGGCATTTAGCGGACCAAAGAAAGGCCGTCACCACGAAGTGGAGACAGTTTTGGCCGACTTTATTCGGATGCAGAGAGCAGCTGCCCTTCCAGCGACAACAGAAGTGCTCCAAGCGAAAGCTAGGGAACTTTCGAGGGAGCAAGGCCTAACGCCAAAGGATTTCAAAGCCAGCCGGGGCTGGCTTCAGAAATTCATGAAGCGCTTTGGCTTCCGCCTCCGACGTCACACTTCAATCACCCAGAAGCTGCCAAGCGATTTCGAAGAAAAGCTGATAGCCTTTCAGCGCTATGTGCTGCAAAAGAGAGAAGCGGCAGGCTACAACCTTGGGCTAATCGGCAACGCCGACCAGACGGCTGTGTATTTTGATATGCCAGTGACGTACACCGTGAATGGAAAGGGTGCCAAGGAGGTGAAGGTGTGCTCTGCGGGCTACGAGAAGCAGCACGCAACTGTGATGCTGTGCTGCACAGCTGATGGACGTAGACTCCCTCCTTATATGATATTTAAAAGGAAGACACTGCCTGCTTGAGAAACTTTCCCAAGAAATGTCATTGTGCGGGCAAATGAAAAAGGGTGGATGACGGGTGCGATGGTGGTAGAGTGGGTTAAGATTGTGTGGCGACGGCGTCCAGGAGCCCTTTTGACAAAGAACTTGCTCCTTGTCGTCGACTCTTACCATGGGCACTTGACTGACAACGTGAAGGTTGCGCTCGCCCAAGCGAACACGGACCTCGCTGTCATACCGGGCGGCATGACGGGCCAGTTGCAGCCACTTGATGTCTGCATCAACAAAGCTTTCAAGGATCGTCTGCAGAAATATTACACGGACCGTTAGCATGTGGTCTTTGTCAGTAAACCAGCCGGTTGACTGACGAAGACCACATGCTAACGGCAACAAGCCGCATCAAACGTGCATCGCTATCGCAGCTGGCGGACTGGGTAGCTGCAGCGTGGGACGACATCCCAGCTACTTTGATCGTGCGTGCCTTTAAAAAGTGCAGCATATCTAATGTGCTTGATGGTACCGAAGATAGTGCACTGTTTGAAGGTGACAGTGACAAGGAACACAGCGACGACGACGTTGAATGAGCTCTGCACATTCAGATTCAATAAATGCTGTTTGAATTTTGTGAATGCTGTCCTCGCTTTTTTTTGTTCGGCCTACATTCGAGGGGTTTCCTTTTTTTTTTTCTTCGGGCTTTAGGGGGTTGGTCTTTAGGGGTTGGTTTAGAATTAAGGTTGGCGTAGATGCTTTTTCCGGCACCAACACTCGCAATCCAGAAAACAAAAATGACCCAATAGAGTTGCACTCATTTTTTACTCGTTCATACGTTACCGGAAAACAGTTTCTCAGCCCCAACTTTAAGAATATTGCCAAACTAATATTGTATGATACGTTTTCCAACGGCTAGATCCCATGTAAACAAGAAAATGCGGGAAGCATGTGTGATCGAGAACAGTATATACAGTCAAACCTCGACATATCGAACACGAAATATCGAATTATTGCATATATCAAGCACTTTCTATATCACCTGGAAAAAGGTATGCATTTTTAAATTTTTTATTTCGAACGGGGTCGAACGTAAAATGGATATACCGTATTTTCGCGATTCCAAGCACCCCCCTCTATTCTCGCGAAAAAATTCTGAAAAAAGTTTGCATGCGAATCTAAGCACCCCCCTATTTGTTAGGAGGAGCGCGTAGCCAAGGCTGCCAAGCGCGCTTGCTCACTCTGTCATCGAGCCGGAGCCATCGGATAGTCCGAGTCCCGAGGTGGCACGGCGTCTGCGGCACGAGTACGCCGTACAACCGGACTGTACGGCTGTACGGCAAAAGCTGCAGAAAGCATCCCCATCAACCATCGCAAAGTTAATTTCGGATGCTTGGAAGCGGGTTCAAGTGGACGTTGTGGGCAAATCATTTAAGAAGTGCTCGATCACAAACCACTTCGACGGAACGGAAGACGGCCTGCTGTGGGGCACCGAGAGCGGCAGTTTAAGCGGTGCGACGAACTCGAGTGGCAGTGATAATAACTGAGCATCCGACACAAGCGTTGGGTTCACTGTCTGCACCGATTTTTCTTTTGGATGTTTGCAAAATAAAATTTTATTTCTCGCGCCCGTCTCGTCGTGATGTCGCAGCAAAAAGAGGGAAGGGGGGGTCATTCAAGATTTTTCGAATCTAAGCACCCCCCCTCACTTTGGGCATCGCGATCGTGAAAAAAAGGGGGTGCTTAGAATCGAGTAAATACGGTATTGAACTCCGCCACCCCGGACCATGTGTGCTCTGTTGACATGCGGCAAGCTTTCCCGCAACACCCTCGAAGATAGCGGTGGCGCGATGGGTGTTCCCGACTGCTACACACTGTTGCTGCACACATCGATCACGCCGAGGGCACCATTTGGACTTAGCGGTGTACACACGCGGCGGCTTGGCTAGTTTGACAACGTCGACGGCGCATTGCATTTGTTGTACTGACTCCTCGGTGTCACGCTCTGCACCTGCCGCGCCTCGCGAAGACTGGCAATTTGCACCCACAAATACGCACGACGGTGGGCACTCACTTGGCTCACTCATAGATGCCTAGGCAGACGCCCCTTTGTGCTTCAAAATGCTTCAATTGACGGACGTGGAGATTGCAGCAGAAGTAGCGACCAAACGAAGACTCTGTCAAGGTTGATCCCGACTTCAACTGAGGCTGTAGTTGCCTTGGCCCTTCTATGCTGCTACTGCAGCACAATAGAGGGCACCGCCTATCGCTTGTGGATCATTTAGACTATGTTGAGGGCTCCTTGTTTAAGCACAGGGCTGCCAATAAGAAGCAGGCTACATTGTTGCAGTGCTTTCAGCCAAATAAATAAATACTTTGCGTGAAGCTTCAAGTGAGTATCTACTGCGCCATGATTGGGGTACGATTGGGGATCATCGTTCAGAGCGTGCGTTCGGTTGTGCCATGCGCATTTGGCCTAGGCTAATCGTAACCGAAAGCGCGCTCGCTGCCGACGAAGTCTGCGCGGCCTAGGCCAAATGCGCGCGGAGCAACCGAACACGCGCTCCGAACAACTATCTCCGATCGCGCCCTTGGTTCATTGATTGATTTGCAGAAGCTTTTGATGCATTTTTTACGTGATTTTATATATTGAATTCTGGCTATATTGAACTATTTCGCAATCACTGCACTTTTCGATATATCAAGGTTTGACTGTAGCTGCCAACCACGGCAGCTTCACTCCAATATTTGGCCACCCGTCTCACATGAAAATGCCAGCGTGCACTCAGTTTCTCATTTTGGTACCTGCAAACCTTCTCCATGGTCGTTGCACACGGCATTCACAGCTGTCACTGTTAATCCTATGGCGATAAGCATCTTCGTCTATCTGTTTCACAGCACGTGGTGGTGTCGGAAGTGTGATGCATGTTTCTAATAGGCGATAACCAAAACGTGCTGCCATTCCCTGCTGCAGACTGTGATCGTACGCATTTTCCGCCTGCTAGATCTTACATGAACAAAAAAAGTAAAGAAGTGCGTGGGATCGAGAACGGTATATAGCCACCCGTCTCACTTGAAAACAATTGTGCGCACAGCTTCTTATTCTGGTACCAGCAAATCTGTGCCCGAGTCGTCGCAAGCCCCATTCACAGCTATCACTGCGAAACCTGTTACAATAAGCATCTTCACCTATCTGTTTTACAGCGCACCGTGTGTAGTGCCATTGGTAGCGTACCGCACGGTTTTAGTATTTGATAATCCAAACACACCACCGTTCCCTGCTGCAGGCAGCGCGATGTGGGCATCACGTTTCGCTTCGGTGGCAACCGGCATTGCCGACCAGTGACGGGGTGTCACTGAAGCGAAACGTGATGCCCACATCATGCCCCCTGCATGACAGGATTATTATTATTATTATTATTATTATTATCTGTGTCAGCATAGTGCTTGCTGCCGTGAAACCACCCTTCCGAAACCTGTCACTCGTGTGTTAGCTCAGTTGGCATGCTGCCGGGATACTGTAGTATCATTATTCATATCTGTTTTTCCTAATGAATGGCTATGCAGCACATAACCGATCAAGTTAGATCAGGAACTCATACACACTCAACACCGAACATTACTCCTCTGCACAAAGCTGAAAGCATAATTCTTCACTCGTAATGTGGCTGGTACTTCAGTGTGACTTCCTAAATCCCCACCATCCTTCGCGTGACTTGTACGTGGTCAGGAGACTGCAGGCCAGCTAATGAACCACACGGAACCTAGTGAAAAAATGCAGAACAGGTCAGCATATTCCACTCTCGTATGCTCTCATTTGCAGCCATTCCACAGCTGTGCAATTGTGAATGTAGATAGGTATGAGTGTGAATGCAAGCAAGTGCCTGTGAATGACTGACAGTGATCGTTACTGTGTGAGACTGTCACTATAAGTGACATTGAGTGCATGCCTGGGTAAAATAACAGGGCAAAGGTGTGAGCAAGTGTGTGCTGCCTAGTTTTTTCCACGATATGGAAAGCAGGCACCTAAAGACTATGGTTACTGCAACACAGCAGTATGGAATGTAAACTAAGCAAGTTATAAACAAGCACTCCTACTAAGCTGTTAGCATAATAGGGGTATTCTATGGAGAGGGAAGGCTTCAGAGGCGCTGAATAAAATCTTTTGGCATCTTAAAACACCATGGATGTAAAAACGCTAGAGGAATGTCTTTGTCTCAAGAGAATCTGTGTCAGAAGCAAGTGGAACTTGCATTTTTGGAATACATGGCCACAATCACCTTCAGCTATCACAGAAAGAAAAACTTCATTAGACTATTTTCTACAGTGTTCAGAGTGGTCTGTGACATTAAATGGTTTTAGCAATTAGCTTTTCATTGCTGTACAAAAAAATTAGGCTTTTTAAATGTCTTATTTGTGCAGTTCTGTACCAAAGATAATTGCTAGCCTTGTTTGCTTTGTGTTGTTTTCTTTCCAGGCACTGCAACAAACTAGGCAGACGCAGAAATGATGTGATTTCAAGTACGAAGCCATTTCTAGTGGTTCAGCCATGATTTCTTTTGTAAGTGTGGCAGTAAGTGAGCTATACTTCTGCACAAATAAAATAATAAAAACATATTGCACTTTCTGTGTGAATCATTGTCATTAATCTAAATGCCTGTGGTTATAATATATTTAGTAGTGCACACAACATAATTAAGACAGACAGTTAGGCACATGGTGCAAATTCATATTGAAAACAGTGCAAAAATTCTATGACCCAAGAATATAGTTTGGGGACAATTTTCAACACTGAATGGTTCTGCACTGTAAGTGTCACAGTCACCTGTGCCAGCTGTGGTCACTGCTTTGACAGTTTCTACAGTTACTGTATTTTTTTTTTGTGTCGCATTTGCCATAACTTGAGATATTTAAGTAAAACTGTAAAGTGGGGATGAGTGCTATGCGCAAACTTTGCCTTTTAGTACAGCTTCACAGTGGCATGACTTGCATTGCTGTAAAGCCACACTTAAATGCAAAGCTTTATTACAACCGCACTTATATGAACACTCCAGGCGAATTTTTCTCTTGTTGCTACCTCGATCCTTCATATAAAGTCTAAGGGCAAAAAGAATGAGTGGTTCACACAATGAGTAGGGTGAGGCATGTGCCTGGTGCAGAAGAAAGCCAGGGACGACTTGGCACAATATAGTGGAATGACAAGACATTCACTCAGCCAGAACTGTAGAAGATTTCCACTTTCCAGAAGGTTTAAAGCTGTCGGGAGTGTTAACTGATAAGTGCTCGAGATATGCAGGATATGTTAAGAGTGTAGGTGGGAAAGTATCAGTTCTGCTCAAAACGCAAAGCATTGAAAGCAATAGCAAAGTAAATGTCAGACAACTCGATGAAGTAATATTCGTAGTTTTATTGCATTAAACCGCTTACTAATTAAATTAGCAAGCAAGGTGTCGTGCGCTCACAGGCAAGAATGAACAGATCTCGCTGAATGATTGAGAAAACTCGCAGTCACAATACTGCAGTCATGAAGAGTGCAGATGGGATTGAACACTTCTGCTGCCTCTCCCTTCAATGCATCTCCGAAACTTGATATTGCGTGACCTCTAGCACTATGTGTGTGCGAGGACAGTGCACATGTAGCCGCCATCCATCTTGGCTCACCCAATCTCTGCACCCACCGGAGCTTACCAAAATATGGTGCAGGCGAAAACCATCGAAACCATCCATTTTCGATGGTTGCTAATTGCCCTGAACTTAAACATAAAAAAAGCATTCCAACAGATTGAAGTACAAGAGACAGGCAGATACAGCTTTCATTTCCTTTGTATTGATAGCCAGTATATCAAGCGAGAACACCCATGTTGTTGAATGGAGCATGACATCCGTGCCTTTTGGTCTAGTGCTATATACTTGATGATTAATGTCAAATTTATTTCTGCTGATGGCAACTAGTGACAACTATCTAGACAATGTTAGCAAGGGAGACAAAAGCCCAGTGATGAGTCTAAAGAAGTAATTTTACATCTACTACTTGTTTATTGGTTTCGACACATTTGAGAAAGGTCTTGACATTCATGAGAGGACAAAAATAATTATGCTAGAGTAAGCCTCCATAAGCGGACAACTATTAGGAACTACAAAAGGTTTTTCTAAACGAAAAAAAAAAGTGGATAGATGGAGTTGATGGTGAAGTTACTGCTGTACTAAGCATGCAGTGGGATACAAATGGTTATTTCGAGTTCTCTTTGAAGTCAGTAATCAAGTAGTGACAACCAATACAAATGCAAAGCAGGCTCTGCTATAAAGAAGGCATCCAGGATTTTTAACGCTCTTGGAGTAACGGAACTTGGTGAATAGATCATCACGACATGAAGGTCTACTTGGGCGACTATGATACAGCCGTATGGCAGTATGTGTTGCATAGTCATGCAGAAAGCTGTGCCCGAAAAAGTTTGTGGTGATCATTCAATTTATTACGTATTGCATTGGGAGGTCATTGAATACTCGTTAACCACCGAACTCAGGTTCATGTTCAGTGCATTATCTCATGCACCAGGATCGCCCTTGCTCAGCCACTGTTTAGATTCTAGAAAAAGGAGCAAATCTAAATCGAGAGCTTCTGCAAGTTCTACTCCATTTTCAATGTTTTTTTAGTTGCCCTGAACTTGGACATCGAAAAGGTGTTCCTGCAGATTGAAATACAAAACAGGCAGATACACCTTTGATTTCCTTTGGTTTGATGGCTAGTATATCGAGCGAGAATGGCCATGCTGTTGAATGGCGCATAACGTGCGTGCCTTTTGGTATAGTGCCATATACTTGTAGATTAACGCCAAGCCTATTTCTGCTGACACCAACTAATGATAACCGTCTAGACAATGTTAGCAAGGAAGACAAGAAGCTAGCAATAAGTCTGAAGAAGTCATTTTATGGTGACTATTTGCTTATTGACTTCGACACATTCAAGGAAAGCCTTGACGTTTATGAGAGTACAAAGGCAATTATGAATAGTGTTGGAATGAACCTCCATACCTGGAAAACTAATAACAAGAAACTGCAAGAAGTTTTCTTTAGCAAAAGAAAGTAGAGGGTGTAGTAAAATTACTGCTGTACTAAGCATGCAGTGGGATACAAGCCTTGGTCATTTTGAGTTCTCTTTCAAGTCAATAATCGAGTAGCGTCAACCAAGGCAAATGCAAAACAAACACTACTAAAGGCAGTATCCAGGATTTTTTACCCTCTTGGAATACTCCCCCTTCACAGTCACTGCGAAACTACTGTGTGCTCTAGACACGTCGTGGGACAAGTTACTCGAAAGACGTAATGGTGTCCAAGCATCATTCAGCTCGTTTCACTTGTTATTCCACACTGTGTGAGAAGTGGACTCGGAGGAATTACAGCAACAGCTGAGCTCCACATCTTATTAGTAGCTTAAGAGTGTATGGTGCATGTGTACAGTGCTCACGGAATGAAACGCGTCAATTTAGGGCTAACTAATGCCCATACTTTCGTTTCCACCGGCTGCAGTTCGTGTCACATCGACGTAATTTCGGTGCGTACACTTAGAGCGGAGTCCGAGTCACCTTTGGTGGCCAGATTCCTAGCGACATGACATGGTACTCTCGAGTTCTCTGCACATATGCAGGGTTCTACTAAATACTCGCTGTCGCGTTTCATTCCGTGAGCACTGTACATGTCAATATTGCCAACCATGCCAGTTAAGCAACTCTGGATCTATCAATCTCTCCCCTGCATTCGTTTCCAGCAATACTGTGAAAGAGCCCTTGTTTATCGCGACTGCTGACCATTTAATGCTTCCATCTGTTTTAAATCCCAGTGCTTCTGGAAGGTGGACGTTGTCTATGGGTCTCACTGGGTGAATACCTTCGTATTCCATTAGGATGTGCTGAGTTGTCTCTGGATTTTTGCTGCGGCAGATACAAGCCTCATCCTGTTTCAAAAATTTGGTCTGGTGCGTTTTTGTCCTTAGGCAGCCACCTCAGGCGGCAGATACAAGCCTCATCCTGTTTCAAAAATTTGGTCTGGTGCGTTTTTGTCCTTAGGCAGCCACCTCAGGCGGCAGATGCAAGCCTCATCCTGTTGCAAAAATTTGGTCTGGTGCGTTTTTGTCCTTAAACAGCCACCTCAGACCTTAAATAGCAAGGCATTGCCCTCTATGTTCATCATCCATCACCATCGGCCTATTTAATGTCCACTGCAGGACGAAGGCCTCTCCCTGCGATCTCCAATTACCCGTGTCCTGCGCCAACCGATTCCAACTAGCGCCTGCAAATTTCCTAATTTCATCACCTCACCTAGTCTTCTGCCATCCTCGGCTCCATTTCCCTTCTCTTGGCCATAATGGTCCACCGATTATCTAACTTACGCATTACATGACTTGCCTAGCTCCATTTTTGTCTCTTAATGTCAGAATATCAGCTATACCCATTTGCTCTCTGTTCCAAACTGCTCTCTTTCCGTCTCTTAAGGTGATGCCTAGCATCCTTTGTTCCATCGTTCTCTGCGCGGTCCTTAACTTGTTCTCAAGCTTCTTTCTCAGTCTCCAAGTTTCTGCCCCATACGTCAGCAGTGGTAAAATGCACAGATTGTACACCTTCCTTTTCAGTGATAATGGTAAGCTTCCACTCAAGAGCTGACAAAGTCTGCCGTAAGCGCTCGAACCCATTTTTATTATTCTGTAAATTTCCTTCTCATGATCAGGGTTCCCTGTGAGTAATTGACCTAGGTAAACAAAAGTCCTTCACAGACTCTAGGGGCTGATTGGCAATCCTGAACTCTTGTTCCCTTGCCTGGCTATTCATCATTATCGTATTGATCTTCTACCCCACTCTTACACTCTCTCTGTTAAGGTCCTCAACCACAAAGGACTTGATGCGATAGCGTCAAGTCCTTTCTGTTTATGCTGGCAATACAAAGTGGACGCTTCTCTGCTATCGCAGTGGCGGTGTCTACGAAGTCGCCACAGCTGAAGATGCACTTCACGCTTGCTTCCAATAGTTACTTTTGCAGCCGAATACAGCTGAGTGGTAGCCCTATGGGTAGCCCGTCGACCTTGCGTCATCCTGTACCATCGCAGAAATCTCCAATGGAACACTTTAGAATTGCACTAATCACTACCTTCCCAAGCTGCCGCTGGGAGAAAATTATATATAGTGCAGTGCATGCTAGTACACCTTAGGCAAAACGGAATCCGCACAAACCAGTGCGCGGAGGAGTATGGTGCAGCATGCTTGTTCGAAGCTACGTTTCTTCTCGCTGATAAAACGCGAGTGAAAGTATGCGAAGGGAGCCTGCGAACGCGGCTCAATCTGGCGCGCGCGAGGGAGGAAGGCGGAGAACAAATGTGCCGTCTTTCGTCATGCAAGAAGCCAGTGGAATGGGAGGGAGGGAGAGGGGTTGCGTTGTGCCCCGGCAATGACTGCATATTTCGCGACCGGGCGCAAGGTATATACATATGGTCCCTGCGGTCGAGGAAACATTTGTCCCTTGACCGAGATCGGCTATGCTCGAGTTATTTGGCGGACTTGCTCGTTGAGCCTAGGGACGTAGGCCTAGCAATGAAACCAAAGAAAGGAAAGGCCGCGGGGGACGGGGAGCAAGTGCAGTGCGACGAGTGCCTGTGCTGGTGCTTCCTCGACGAGACTAGTTTCCAGAGTTTAGCAGACGCGGAGGGCAGACTGTGCAAAGGTGTCAGGGAAGCAGTCCAAAAACTGGAACGAACTTGGGCAGCCAAGTTTGAAGAGCTTAAAGCAGACCTGAGGGAGGAGCGGGAGAAGCGGGTAGCACTGCAGGCGAAAGTCGACGATTTGGTCAAGGTGGAAGCGGTCCAGGCCGCGCAATTAGTAAGGACCGTGGCCGAGCTTGGGGACGAGAGGGAAAGGAGTGCCGAACTGGAAAGGCGGCTAGATGCGCTTGAGACGCGGGCAGCGGAAATGATGGGTCGGGACATCAAGCCGGTGGCAAAAGCCCAGAAAGTAGGCTAGACCCTACAGGCGAAGTGGGAGGCAAGGAGGCAGAGCAAGCGGTGGTCGGCTCGCCGCCAGTGAATCGGTATAGTTATAGCGAAGCAGCGCAACACGCCCCGAGTGAGGCGACGCTGCAGCCACAGGGGCGCCAGCGGGCGCGAAGAGAGGAGGGGAACAAGCTAACCCCAAGGAATGAGGTCACAGTCAATGATAAGAGGCAGCATAATCTGGAAGTTAGGAGGGAGGAAGGGAATACCCTAGTACTTATCGGTGGTGACTCAAATATGAGTAGGTGCAAAAGAACTACAATGGAATGTGTAAAGGGTGATAAGCGGGTAGCAGTCGGGGCATTCCCAGGCAGGACATGCGCGCAGTGTACACAGTACTGAGAGAGACAAAAAGCGAGCTTTCTAAGAATGTTGCGGAGCACAATTTGGTAGTGGTAGCAGCGGGGCTAAATGATGTCCTGAATGATGAAGTCGCAAAAGTAGTGGAAAGATTAGCGGAGGGAGTTGACGATTTAAGGGCGATAGCACAGCAAGTCCAGATCGTGGTATGCACAGTGCCGGAGGTGCAAGGATGGACGGAGAAATTACCAAGGATGTTGTGGCTGTTAATCGAGAGATAAGAAAGCTAAGCCAGGAGAAAGGCTTTGAAGTGGCAGACATAAACAGAGAAGTGCATAGAGCAGGCTTTGGCAGAGGCTTTACACGAAATGGCATCCACTTTAATGGAAAGCTAGGAGCCGAGATCAGCTGGCGCCTGACAGGCCGGGCAGTAGCTTCTTTAGGGAGTCCACTGCGACTCAGGGCGTAAAGGTAAGAAGCGATGTAGAAAGTGCAACAATAGGGGCTGACGCCAATAAAATGGCCACTAGGAGATCCAGGAAGAAAACTACAAAAAAAGAAATTTAACACTAGGATCAGGTACATAAACATGCAAGGCAGTAGAAAGAGAGCGAAGTGGTTAGAAATAGAACAACAGTTAAAGGACGAAGAAGTAGGTGTATGCGCGCTATGCCAAACGCACCTCAGGGATCTAGAAGACCCACCGTTTATTGAGGGCTACATCTGGGAAGAGAGCAACATAACAAAACGGGAGAGGAAGTGAGGAAGAGTAGGTATGCTGATACATCGAGGAACAAATTGGCAAAGAAGAAAGTCAACTTGCAAAGAACATGTCTGGGTATGCAGGCACAATTGCCGGTAAAAAGACATGGCTAGGGGTAGTTTATATATGGACAGGGGACAAATGCAGGCAAGAGAACAAGGATCTAGTGAAGTGTCTCAATGACGATATAAAGCAGTATGGAGAAGGTGCCGATATTTGTCTGCTGGGTGACATGAATGGTCACATCGAGGATATGGATGGATACACAGAGAAGCAAAAAGGGCACAGTTCTCTGAAGAGGAAATAGGCCAAAAATGGGGATCTTATCGACAAAAGAAACAAGTGCAGATCCTCGTCCAGGCTAAAATAAAGCAGTCCTCTGATCGTTGGCTGGCTGAAGTTCGCGATGCAACTAAAGGGGGGTCAAGAAAATTCTGTAACCTGGGTAAAGCAAATCACAGAAAGCAGGAACAGATTCACGATGCCAAGGGAAATTGTTTAGAGAGAGATGACGCTGTGAACTACATTGGCTCAGTTATAGCTGAGTCACTTAGGAAAGACCATAGGGTAAATGCCCCAAATGAGGGAGCAACACAGGATAGCACAATAGGAAACATCTTAGGACTGACCAATCTTAACTGGAAAAAGGCGGAAGCAAATGTTCCAAAATGCACATCCGCAGGGATAGACGAAATTCCAATCAAGTTAATTAATGAACTTGGCCCAAGAAGCAAGGAAACGCTGATAAAATCATTGGAGGCAGTCATAGCAAATAAGCAAATTCCTCACAGCTGGAAACATAGTAAAATGAATTTGATTTATAAAGGGAAAGGCGATAAGACGAACATAAAATCCTTCCGACCAATTACGATAACATCAGTTATATATAGGCTAGCGATGCAGGCGGTGAAATTAAAAATGCAGTCATGGGTAGAAAGTAATGATATACTTGGAGAACTTCAGAACGGGTTCAGAAGTGGTAGGCGCTTAGATGATAGCCTGTTTGTGCTTACCCAGTGCATATAAATAGCTAAGGCGGAAAGTAGACCTCTGTATTTAGCCTTCCTGGACATAAGCGGTGCATACGACGCCCTGAGCAGGGAACTCCTGTGGAACATATTAAAAGATGAAGGTATCGGTCATGAGGTAATTGATTTTCTACAGGAAATATATCGCGAAAATAATGTTAAAATGACAGGGGAAGGAATTAAGAGTACGACAACTGTCGAGGTACACAAAGGATTAAGGCAAGGTTGTCCTCTATCACCGCTGCTGTTCATGCTTTATATGATAAGTATGGAAAGAAGGCTACAAGGAAGCAATCTGGGGTATAACCTGTTGTACAAATTAGGCGGAAAGGTTGTTGAGCAACGACCACCGCGTTTAATGTATGCGGACGATATTGTACTGTTAGCAGATAGCCAGGAAGATTTGCAAACTCTGGTTAATTACTGTGGAGACGAAGGAGACAGTCTAGGTTTCAGCTTTAGTGCAGCTATGTCCGGTGGGATGTTTTCCAACGATACAACTGATCAGGAGCTTACAATACAAGGCCATGAAATACCCTGAGTGGCTGAATACAAATATCTCAGGTTATGGATAAACAAAGGGCAGATGTACACGGAAAAGCACAAACAGTCTCTCATAGCAAAAGGGCGAAGAGATGCCGGAATAATGAAACATAGGGCATTGTGGGGATACAACAGGTATGAGGTACTGAGAGGTATTTGGAAGGGAGTAATGGTGCCGGGGCTTACTTTCGGGAATGCGGTCCTGTGCTTAAGGGCAGAAGTTCAGTCAAGACTAGAAGTAAATCAGAGAGCTGTTGGAGGATTAGCACTAGATGCCCATGGGAAAACCACAAACGAAGCAGTACAGGGGGATATGGGCTGGGCATCGTTCGAAGCACGGGAAGCTCAGAGTAAAATCCTATATGAAAAACGCCTGAGGAAATTGGACGATAACAGGCGGGCAGCTAAGGTATTTAAATACCTATACAGAAAGATCGTTGACTCACAATGGCGGAAAAGAACTAGGAAGCTAACCAGTAAGTATGCCAGACACGAGGACGGAGAAAGACAGAGCATTAAACAACAGGTTAAAAACGCGGAAGGTAATAATTGGATAAATTCAATGGAAAAGAAGCATAGTGTTGAACTATATCGATACTGGAACAGCAGATCAGGAAGGGAGCGTTTTATGATAACTTAAGAGGCAGTGCCCTACTCTTTGAAGCTAGGTCAGGATGTCTTAGAATGCGGAGCTGTAAAAAGAAATTTAACGAAGAAGAAGACACATGTACTGTGCGTGGTAAATCTGTAGAAACAATAGAATACCTTATACTAAAATGTGATGGTATCCATCCTGATGTCGATGAGGGCACAGTCACACTTCCCGAGGCCCTAGGGTTCAGAGATAACAATAGTCATGTAAATAAATATGCGGTGGAAATTATCAAAAAGCGATTGGAATATTGGTGGCTGAAAAGCAGAGAGGTGACATAAGGTTAAAAGTGTAGGAAGACATATTTAATGAAAATGGTGAATTTCAATAACTTACAGCACAGTTAAACAAAAATAAAAAGCTGAGCATGGTGGCAAATGCCATCACCCCACTTAAAAGGGGACGCTCCTACCTTCCATTCATCCATCCAGCTGCTATGCTCTTCGCTGTCGTTTGCTTGGCGGCCTGCATGCACTGCGGCGAGTTGGCGCAGGTGGGCTTGCAACATCTTCTGCATTTGCAGTTTTTCACGAAGTCTCTCGATAATGAAAGGACAGCAAAGAAAGAAAAGCTAGAACACTTGAAAACGAGAAGATGAAAATAATTGCATTTCGGCAATTGCGTTACATCGGGAACGCACGCTCAGTGGCCTTGGTAATTGTCTTTTTCTTTAAATATAATTTATCTTCTTATTCCCGAACCTCTTGCCATTTCAGTGGATGTTGTGTATTGTAATTTGTTTACACTGTTTTCGAAAGGTTCTTCATTATTCCTTTTATAAGTTGTTTTGACTGTGTGTTGGATTACTTGCACGAGATTATTGCGCAGTGGAACGTACTTCCACAATTTTATCTCCTTGACCATGCTCGATATCAACTTTACATGTCGGGTCATTTCGTTGCATCACATCAGCAGCACATGCTTCGCAAATGATATTTTTCTTCATTTTGTTTACTATTGCCGTTTGCAATTTGATCTATTATTATGAGTTCATATTTGTTCTCACTGTTCTTGCTCACCCTTAACTGGAAGTGCTTTCTTCTTGTATAGGTTTTGAACGAGCTTGGGTTTGATTTTGATTTTTACCCTTTACTGCCACATCGCGCACTTGTACCTCATGTTGGTTATTGATGCGGGAACATTATATGGCTCACGAGGCTGAAAATCCAGTGTTGTCGGCGTTGGTGTGACCCCGATGGTCCAAAAAGTCAAGTGAGCCAATCGAGGCAGTTGATGATGTCAATTAATTCAAAGTTAATTGAGCCAATGTTAATTAAGGCAGAGTCTGCTAAGGCAGGGTAAATTAATTAAGGCAGGTACATTTACTTAAGCTAGAGTTCGTTATGACACTCGAACCCACACCATTGGTAGGAGCAAAACCATGGCATTAGGGTAAATTAATTAAAGTACAATTAATTAGGATATCGTTCATTATGACACTAGAACTCAC
This sequence comes from Dermacentor andersoni, assembly GCF_023375885.2. NCBI lineage: Eukaryota > Metazoa > Arthropoda > Arachnida > Ixodida > Ixodidae > Dermacentor > Dermacentor andersoni. Next base: position 51,014,539 of record NC_092815.1, read on the forward strand.
ATTTGGTGGGAGTCGAACACACTACCTTTGGTGTTAATTAGGGAGAAGGTAATTAAGACAGTCGAACTCACGACCTTTGGTGAGAGTGGAACCCTCGACCTTTGGTGCGCCACTGCATGTTATTACTCGTCTATTCATTATTGATACCGTTTTATCACATCACACTTCCCGAAAGCTCTGCGCACCGCATTTTTGGTGCAAACGCTCTGCACCAAAAATTAATACGTCGCGCTATCTGTCGGAAAAAAACGGTTACTCCGATCAATGAAGCATGGCCTCTGAGATTGCGACGGCGCATATTTGCGCAATGTGCAGTCTCAGGTGCCGCGAATAAAGGGGAGCGTTTTTGGCCTTGTTGAGATCTTGGATACTCTTTCAAGTGGCGCAAACCCATTTTTTTAGCATATTGCTACGGGATAGTATTTCCGATGACGAAGAGCCGAGCAGTAAGAAGACGACGACGACGATTGGAAGCTAGCGCGGGCTGTTGCCTCTTGGCCAACTGCGGCGGTGTCTTCCTACGTAACATATCTGGTGGAGGTGCGGGGTACAAAGAAATTATATGCACAAATTTATTCTGGTTCACTGTAGAGCGGAAAACACAAACAATTATCGCCAGGCGGTTTGCAAGCGTCAGCGATTCCACATTGGATTTCATTCGCTGCAGCGGCTGCAGCTGTTGCTTTCACTGCTGCTGCATGCTGCTGCCGCCTAGAGGAGGAGCAGAACCATCGAGCTTGTCTAGGTTTCGCCGTTTCGCTCGGCGCGTCGTCGCTTTCGCACGGTTCCGGTCGTAGTGTTCTCTCCCCGTGTGGAGCCACAACCGAACTTCACTTGGCTGCTTTTCAGCGAGAGGAGTTCTCCTCTGGAGGTTCTCCTTGTATCGCATTTCACTACTTTTCGAGAGCAGCAGTATGACACGTAAGTTGACTAACGGAGATGTTAAGCCTAACCACACATTCTTGCGTCCTCGTTTTGTACTTTTGATGCCATCGAAGAATGTGAGCCTCTTTCGTCTGCGTTATCCTTATGCGTACAGGTCCTGGTCATGACGTCCTGTCATTTCAGGAAGGTATCTTAATGCACCCTAACGCCATAGTATTTTTTTCTAATGATGCGCGGTAGCTTCGCAGCACCACCGAGGTTTGCAGAGCTTAGTTTGCATAGAAGCAATGTGAATGAATGCATCTTCGCGTGCCGTGAAAATATTCCGCTGTGTAGTTTGCTATGTGCAGCTTCATAAATTTACCGAGACGTCTCCCGCTATTAAGTCGTACTATTTGCAGGTGGAAACCAGCGTGAACTTGCCCGCGCTAAGAACGCAAAGAAGCAGCAGGAGATGACGAAGAAGAAAAGTGCCAATGATAAAAACGGCAACAGAGGTCTAACCCTCGAAGAGCGTCGTCACAGGTAATAACCAGAACGCGCGCATGCCACTGGCCTAGTGAAGGAAGTGCCTTGTGCCCATTCTCAGGTGCCACGCAGCGTTGCGACGAGCGAGGACCATTCATTGGTCTTTTCGGTAACACTCTTGAGCATGATCGGCCGGTACGCGATCACGTGGCCCCTTTTGGGTGCGCCTTTTAAGTCTTGGTGTCAAATTATCACTGTCGAAACTACCAATTCAATATGACCGTTTGAATGACTACATTGCTGAGGCAGCTCTCCGTGTTTTGAAACCTTGCGTCTCGTCACGAAGACAATGTTTGCGCACGTTTTTAAAATTAATTTAATCAAGTATGATTTTATCTGAGTGGACAATGAATTTATTTGGCGGTAATGTTTAGATTGGACCTGTCAACATGTATTTCTGCAGTTAAGGCATGTGGTAGTTGGCTGCAGAAATCCAGGACAGCCGATTCTTGATTGCATACTTGGAATATGTTGACGCATAGGCGCCGACTACTGAGGGGGCTCGGGGCCCATGGCGATGCCGATCCCTAACCCCCTCTCCCTTAAGTGTCAGTACCATTGGTCTGTCACCCGCATGAGGTGTCTCTTTAATTGCCTTTACCTTTTCACTTAAAATTTTATTGTGGCTAAAAGCTTACTGCATCATTGTTGGTGCTGACATGCACGGCTTTTAATTCATACTTTCGCTTTATTTTTGCAAATCCTGAAAATGGGAGGACCAGTGCATAGAAGCACCAGAGGCAACCTCGTCCTTATTTTCTCACTTCAGCATCCTTCTTTAGTTCCACTGTAAACACCATGCACAGACACAATATACTTAAGTATGCACATAGGACAAAATTTACTATATTTTTTAAAGCGATGTAGGTAGCCAACAAATAATTATTTTTAATGGTATGGATGTCCTATGCCTAGAGAACGAATGTGGTGCTACATCTTCATGTCACTTCAAATTGCTTTGCATGTTTTTTTGACCCTGAAAGAAACCTGCAGACTTCGGTGACCCCTTCAGCAGAGTCTTTTACCAATTGTGTACACAGTGAAGAGCATGTGAATGATATGTGTCTCAGTATTGCTTCTCTGTCCAGTAGGCAGCGCCTGTGGGTCCCGAAAAAAACTCTTCTAATAATTTACGTTTATTAGGGATGGAAATATCGACACTTGCATGCAGAGGTCATAAATATATATCTCACACAGTAACCGAAATGAGGCCAAGCCGGATTCGCTCGAAATCAAATAGTCATACGCAGCAGCGCTGATACTCGCACTCAAAGTAAAAAAATAGAAGAGAGAGAGGGTGCAGTTTCGTTGGAGAGGTGAAGCAATATTAGTGATAGCGAAGTATAAGACAATTACTCGAAGAAATTACACCATTGAGAGACGCCAGATTCTTCTTGGTGCGAGAGGGCTTGGACTGTGAAATTTAACTGGGGCCCTATAACATAAAAGTATTTCAATCTCATGACGTCGGATATACGTAACCGCTGACACAAGCATCGGGCAGTGGCCTGCGGTGTTGTCTGCACAGCTCAATCAAATGCTGTCCTTGTTCCTAGGAGGTCACCTTTGTTCTCTTTTAAAACAAGCAACATTGCCGACTTGATGGTTTTTCTTATTCGCTGAGCACGCTGAAGTGGAGCGGGTTTCGACGGGGATGAGCCAGAGTAATGAAAGTAGATAACCGGAGGAAGAGGGTGGTGCTGGCATCTGCGATTGGTCTGCTTTCCCTTACTTAACTTGCGGTGGCTGATTGAAAATCGCAGCAGCATGCAGTGGAAGGTTAAGAATACCACTAAAACAGATAATCGGCAAGGAAGAGTTGGCAGAGCAATGTCTTATACATACCTAATGGGCTCGATAACATTTTACTGCCCCGCAAAAAGCTTTATTATACGGAAATCCATGCTCACCGGCACATGCAAGTAGTGAGTGGCTGACCGAACAGCGGGCAGCCATCTTGTATTCATTTCGGAATGGGGCAATCTCTGGCTGTTGAGAAAAATTCGTTTTTGTTCAGCATATTCCCTACTACAGCATGCCTCATAATCACATAGTGGTTTTCGCTCTAAAACTCCATAATTTCATTACTCAGTAGATATGAAGTGTTTGAGAGTACTGTTTTGGAAACTGAAAACTAAATGTGATGGTAAAACATCCAAACAGGTAGGATACAAATTCCTGGCCTTGCACTCAGGAGCCTGTTCTATCACTGCACTGTAGTAGCAAGAAAAGGATTTTTAATACAGATAACATGAAAAGGTGGAATCTATACTTGGATTTACAGTGCTGCAAATGTGGAAGCTGTGCTGTGGATACAAGATGTTAGAAAGTAGGGAAATGTGATGGTGATATTGGAAAAGTACGGCAGACAGTGCTTTTAGACTTAAAATTATGAGAAACTTACTATCAAATTTGCAGTGCTGACTACTTAGTGTGATGTAGCTGCAGATTGTTGAGTGTTTTATTGTGTACACAACATTGGCGTCACCACAGATCTGGGACTGCTGCTGTCTGATTATGCTGCCATTGCGACTACTGTAAGGAGTTTTCCTTGGCACAACATGCACAAAATGTTAATGCTTGGACTTGCTGCACTAGACATATCAAAAGATACATTTTAGTCCGGTGTATCTTTGTTGCTAGAATATCACTTAATTGTTTATTTATTGGCAAGGGGGAAAATATGGTGACCTTTGTTTCCCAGCCGTGCCTCCCAGTCCCTGCAGCTGTGAAGCTGCTATTTGCTCGTTTACAAAGTAAGGTAATGGTAACTAATTTGCTGAAACAATGTTGCTGTAAAGCATGGGCACAGTGCTTTGGTATCCTTTTTTTAATTCACACACGAAACATAGGAGTACGCAGATGGTGACTTAAGTATGTCGTATGCAGGATGGATGAACACCTAAGCATTTTCAGAAACGCATTAGACATCATTTGATGGAATAGTGACTGTTAGTTTTTGCTTAAAAGGCTTGATGAACATCATCAAGTAAAATGATGTGTTCGCCAGCTGATACCACAATTGCCATTGATACCAGAGGGGAATCAATTACATTTTGCACATAAGGGTACATGCTAACAAACCTGTGGTGCTCACAAAATCTTTTTGAAGGGGCCCTGCAACTCTTCTTAAAGGGCCCCTGAAACGGTTCAGACAAATTTTGTAGACGCGTAGGGTACAGCTAAAGTTAATTATTTGCACCATAATTTGTGTGAAATGTCTCGTATTAAGAGAGCTACGGACGATTACAAGTTGCACTCCTCCACTGTCATGCATTTTCCCCTCAACTCATTCGCTGAGTGACTGGGGCTAAGCTCCGTCTTCACTGGCTCTGCGTCATGATGGCACATCGTGTAGTCGACTTCCGGTTCTCTAGGAGCGCACGCGCGAAGCCTCTCCAAACTCTCCATTAGCTTGCTTGGCAGTCGACTGCAAGCGAGAGCTATCAAAGCAGTGTGCATTGTGAGCATTCTGTCGAAGCGCCGAACATGTCTGGCATTCCGGTAATCACAGGCAAGCTGGGCGTTTCGGCAGATGGCTGGAGGCATAAACTCAAATTGATCAAGGAACTTTAGTGTAGACGTACGTGAGCAGTCTGATCAGTGTGCACGGTCCAGTCAACTTTTTGGCACAGAGCTTAACCAGCCAAACAAAGCGCTAATATTGCTCTAACCAAGTGCAAAACATTTTAAACATTTACAAGAACAACGTTTCGATGATTACACTCCTGCAAAAAGCTTACACCAGCAGCGAAGAATAGGTTTCGTTACTGCTACTGTGTATGGTTGAGCTTCGTGCCACCAGGTGGCTGCACCGTGCAGACCATTCACATTTGCGCTTCTGTTCATCCCGTAAAACGGCACGGTCAAACGGCCAGGCCCTGTCCCCTTGCGCTTGCGTTTACCCGAATACCAGACTCGCGAAACACTATTGCGTTAGTAATCTTCCGGTGTAAAATGATGGCCTCAAACGCGCAAATCCTGGCGCCGATCGGATAGCGACAGTCCGATGCGCTGCAGCTAGTTCACTCGTCTGCTGCCTTGCACAGGGACACGATGTCGCAGCTTGACATATTGCCAGTCGCTATGTTTGCAGTCCACAGTGCATCAAAGTTGAATCATGGTGCTCGCGAAAAGACTGGGACCGACACTGACTGGGTAGCTCTCGTCAAAGATGGAGCACGTTGTAACACAAGCAGACCCTTGCTGTGTGCCGGATGTGCTTAACGTGTACTGAAAAATTGTTCTTGTGCATTCTCTTTGTTACTTTCTTTTTATAAAAATAAATTAACTAACATTCCAACTATACGAACACCATTTGTTTACCATAAAGGTGGAAAAATTATCGATCACACGCCCTGGTCAGCCAATTCGATAGCTCACCCCACTGACGTCGTATGGGTGATTTACGTCATATGGGTAGGCGCGGCTTAAAATCCCGCCGAGCAGTGTGCTGCGATCGGCAGCAATGTACATTTTTAAAACCTTATACTAAATTACATGCTTTATGCGGGGCACTTAGATGCATAAATTAATGATCAGAAGGACCTACTCTAACAACTCAGTACATTTGTAGAAAATTGTCAAAATCGTTTCAGGGTCCCTTTAAACATGATAAATAAACCTGCTCTTCCACTAGACCATTGCTTTCATGAGCCAGGTATTATTCCTGTTCCCTTAGCAGGGAACCTACAATATCACTCAACAGGTGCCTGCCCATTCTTTCAGTGTCTTGATACCTCCACCACTGATTATCTCCGTTGTCATGTCCCCTCGAGGAATCGAGGGGACGTGACTTATGAGGGTGGGGGGCAGCACCTGGTTGCGGAGAAACAAACCGTAGTGATACTGTGGCCTTTGAGATTGAGTGGCAGGATGAACTGATACCAGATGCCATGTCTGTCGAGGCTCAGCTTAATGATGGGTGGAGCAATGCAGGCATTACTTTGCACCTGCACAGCCTCGAGAGCTAAAGAAACAATAGAAAGCAGACTTGCACATATTACAGAAAAAAAAATAAGTAACTGATTAAAGCTAACAACTACTGATCCATGAAAGTAATCAGCAATTACTAAAAAGTAATTGATGACTTCTACATTACTTTCCTTTTAACTTTTAACATTGCACAAATGTAGTAAATAAAGTGATCTTGCCTGCCTCTGTTCACTGAGTCCTCTGCGGCTCTTTGCACATTATTTGTCATCACTAACAACTGCTTTTCAAAATGTTGGTCGGTCATCTTTTCTTGTTGTGAAGACTTCGGTTTGTCAGTCAGTGTCTGGTGGGTCGTTAAGATGAGGAAACAAGTGTTGAACGAGCGGGTTTGCCTGCATGAGCATGTGCATCTGCGTGGCACGAAAGTGGGCATTTTGCTGCAGTTCTGCCAAAATCAGGTGTTCAAAGCTGCATTGCCTGTAACAGTTTGTCCCATCAATGAGGTACAATAATGTAATTGATTACATGTAATTACATAGATTGTATCGTGTATAAGTGCTTCTACTTTTGCATTTAATGATGTATAAAATCCCACCTACTTGGTCCAGTGCAACTGAATAAAATTGAATTGGTTACTCAAAGTAACTAAATTACACTGAGCTCTAGAGAATAAAAAAAGGTAATTGATCTATTGCAGAACTACCAGAAAATGTAATTGAATATAAGTAGTGAATTACAAGTAATTTAAGTCTAATAGAAAAAAAGGAAAAAGCCATGAAGGCATGGCATTTGATTGGCAATAACTGTGCTCATGCGAGACCGATTCATATATTCTGTTGCATAAAAGTTTTGTGAGAGGATGGCCTTAGATTCCACACACATTTCACAACTTTCTGTGAAAGGTGTTGCGTATGCTTTGGAGTACAATAATGTGTGTGCAGGCATTCACTCTGGCCAGCTATGCTGTGGCTGAGAAGGTAACTGAGCTACTGGGACTGCATATACACTGTGAAAATTATGCTGGGATTTATTAGCCCTTTGTAGGGAAAGTGCCCAAAATCTGGGATCTTTCATGCCTAAGAAAGGAAATTCCTCAAAAAGATTCATTTTTTTTTAAACCACTTGCGCCTGGAAACATTTGAATGGTCCCAATGCCCCAAACAATGCGAGGAATATTTTGCATGACAGCATATTCACCTCAAGGTGCTGAGATGTGAGGTCCGCACAGAGTGTAGTGGCTCAGGGACTTCCATGTTTTGAATCTTTCACTAGTCACTAACGCTTTTTGTGCCTCGTTATTTAACCTGCTTGTGCTGTAAAACTAGTATGCAGAAACTGGATGTAAAATGAGGCACGAGGGCTTTTTCACTGCATTCATGACTTCGCAACATGCACAGAATGTTTAGCCTTCCCTCAGTGTATGTTCTCAAGAGAAAATTCAGATAAAGGGAGTGGCACTTAACATGCTCTTAGGTGTAAGATAATTATGTGCAAAATAAATGGAAGGTTTACCTAAAAAAATACATAGGACACACTATCTGCCAAATACCTGTAAGACACAAATACACTATCTGCCACCCAGTATAAGTCAGCATTTGTTTTGATATGGCATTATTGAATACGAATGTCTTGAGCTTCCTGGTTGAATATTGTTGTGCTTTGCTCCTTTGTCTTTTTGTTTTTTTCATCGTAACACCTTATCTATCTTTCTTACAGGGATGCAGAAGTGATGCGTATGAAACAGAAAAAGGCAACAGAAACTGGACAAAAAGACTGAGGTTTGTTGGGAGGCCATCCCTCCCAATGCAAACCAAGGATGTGCCAGCGTCCCTTCAGAAATGCCCGAAAAGGGGTTCCAGATTTCCAGTGAAAAATTGGCAGGAAAGCTGCATCACAAGTTTGAGCAAGCTGTGGGGGGACTTTGCAGGCAAACTTCTCAATGTATCTCTTTCTAGCTGCAGACTTGTGTCCTACACGCGACGAGGCTTTTGTAACTACACTTTATATTGGTGGTGCTTGCTGTAAATAAATTTTTCCAGGCACTTTTTCTTTGTCTTGGTGTAATTTCACTCGAGAGCAACCTGCATCATTTACTTGAAAGCTGAGCCCACATTAAGCGCAAGACAGGATATTGAACTAGTGCTCAGCTGTGAAGAAATAACTTAGCTAAGAAAATGTTTGAGAGTGAACTGTACCTTCTTAACAGCACGTCTATTTAAGGGGCCAGAACACCAAATTTTTAAACTGGAGTTGTGCATTGGATGTTAAACCGTACATGTCGAACTACTAGTTGGCAAAAACTTGTGTCCATTCAGTGCTTTAGAAAATTTGAATTTTTTTATATTGCAGTTGAACCATACAGCATTTGGCAAAAAAAAATGAAATCATACCCCCGGAAACTGCTCTCTCAGAGCAATGAAATCTTATCTCATCTACTGGTGATTTTTATTGTGCAAGTGAGGGAATTGTGGGCACAATTCAATGACAATGCCCTTGCTATGCTGTTGGCTGCCAGAGCGTGTGCAGTGAAATGTTCCGTGTGGTCTTGGAACTGTTTCGAGCAGACTACACAGTGGTGGCCCCTTACTCCTTGGCGTTGTACAGTTGATGCAAAAATGCCGCTCGTCAGTGGGAAGCAGGGTGTTGTAATGAAATGTTTTTTGTTCTGGTTTTAGTTTCATTCCACTGAAAAACATTCCGCTCCGGAATGGGGGAAAAAAATGATCCGTAAGTTTCAAACGGTTTTGGTTCGCATGCAAAAATTTTCGAAGCAAAGTAATGATAAAAACATATTTATTTTTCTGAATTAGTGAATTAAGAACTCTGAGATCATGCTCAATGCTATTAGTCAAGGCACTGAGCATGATCTCGGAAGCAACACGTCATTGAGTGCACTCGATGAAATGCGAGATTGCTGTTCTGATAAAATGAACTTAACAAAGAAAAGTTCAGTAACAGAGTGTTGTGCCCGTAGAAAACGAAATAAGCCCTTCAGCGCACAAGTCCTGGGTTTTACTATGGTGCCGATCCACTTGTGCATTGAGTGGCAGGCTCAGATTAGTGCTGCGTTACACCTGCTATTACACTATCCCTGCCCTGCACAATTCAGATTTTGCCTGGCGTCTTGTTTCAGATTGTCGACTTTCCCAGTGAACCGAAAACTGATAAATATTTAGTTTTCACTCTGAAACAAGATAAGGTTTTGGTTACATATTTGTTCCATTTAGACACAATGGTGGGAGGGGCTTAGTGACGATTTCAAATTGGAATTTCGAGTTAAAATGTGTGTTGAGAGCCCAGTTAATCTGCATGCAACCACATTGGACCCTCTCTTTTCAGTTACAGTGATAAACTGACAATAGTCGAATGACCGCATCATAGCCTCTTTAAAGAATGTGCCTCTGCAATGAAAGTTATGCGTTAGAAACGTCTGCAGTGTGAAAAATCCCAGCAGAACCAACCTTGGCTTTTCTCTTTGTAAGCGACAGCTTGACTTGTACCACTCATAAATGCAAATTCATATCATTTTGTATAGTAACGCACGTGCACACACACACACAGAGTTTTTAAGTTCAACTAACAGTAACTTTAATAAATATGCTTGCACTAGTGGTTCATGCACTTAGGTGGACACTATATTCAAGACAGTCGCAAAAACATCTTGATTTTCTTTATATCGCAAATATATGGTCATATTTTAAACTTAAAGACAATTTTATTTGAAGACAAGTTCATTTTGATTCTCCTAGAGTGCTTGTTTTGAGGTAATCATAAAATTTGACTCTTTCAGCTAATTTTGCATTCAGGAGCCTGGATCTCGACATGTCAAGTCCCCATTGTGATGTAGCCCACATTGTTATGCTATATATCCTTTGCAAAGTGGCCGAAGCTGATTACTGCTGTGCTTTTGCTATAGGCTGGCGAAAACAAGCAACAAATGACTTTTTCCCTTTCCCTTGGATTGATGTTCCCTCACAGCTTGACGTCAAGAACCATGCCCCTGAATGCGAAATTAGCTGACTGTCAAATTTGATATCTCTGAACACAAGCACTCCAGGAGAATCAAATCAGTGTGTTGTCTTCAAATGCGATTGTCTTGATGTTTCAAATATAAACTTGTACCATAATTGTGACAGCAGAAAGGTGAATTAAGAAGTTTTTGTTACCTATGTATTTGACGACTAATTGTTCACAGAAATTGTCCTCGAAAGTGTGTAAAATGCTTGTGCAAACAGATTCCGCGTCGTTCGCATCATGTTTTTATTAAAATTGCTGTTGGTTTAACGTATCATCAGCCTATTTTAATGTCCACTGCAGGACGAAGGCTTCACCCCAGCAATCGCCAGTTACCCATCTTGTGTTTGCAAATTTTGCAATTTCATAGCACCACCTAATTCTCTGTAATCTGACTCCTTCTCTTCTCTTGGCACCCATCTTGCAACTATAATAGACTACCGCTTATCTGCTCTATGCTTTGCATGGTCTGCCCAGCTCCAACAGTGTCATTTTTTTCGTCTTAAAGGGACACTAAAAAGAAATGCTTAATCTGTTGAGAATGATAAAGTATTCTTTCATGATGCTATTTTTGTTGATTTCCCAGTAATAGGTCAATTAATGTCATAAAAAAGGAAAGTCAAAGTTCCATTTTTCGAATTTCATCCCAGCACTTGTAATACGATGCAAGTGTAATGTTTCAGATTTAAAAGTATTTGGGCTGCCGTTGCTCAATAAACGTTCTTGAAACTTGCCAAGTTCAGTCTTTGGCTCTTTTAGAATATAGTCTATTCCACCTTTACCTATAAAAAGTTAACTAGGCCCCATCAGATGCCATGAAAGTTAACGATGCCCCGAGAAGCTGGTGCAGGAACATAAAAGACAGGTGGCGATGCTGCCTTGGTTTCATGTTTTGCGACTTACCAAGCCTCCTTTCATGGTAAGAGAGGCATTATTGGTATTGAAGGAGGCTAATTTACTTATACAGCCCAAATTAATTTTCTCTTTAGTGTCCCCCTTAACATCAACTGGAATATTGACCACCCCCTTTTGCTTTCCTAACATTACACTTGACATTTTTGTTCCATCGCTCGTTGTGCATTTTTTAGCTTCTCAAGCTTCTTTTGTTCACCTTGAACTTGTTTCTGGCCCATATTTTAGTGCCGGTAGAATGTAATGATTGTACACTTTCCTTATCAAGGGTCATGGTAATCTACTGTTATGACTTGGTAATACCTCCCGCATGCACTCCAATGCATTTTTATTTAGTAAATTTTGTTCTCAGATTGCAGGTTGCCTCTGCCTAATTAGTTTAAATATAATTACTCTCACCAATTCTATAGGCTGACTGTATATAGCCATATCTCGTTTTCTTGCTAGGCTATTGTGCATTACCTTATTCTACAGACCTGCTGTTGCACTTTGTCGACTCAGGCCCTCAATCATTTTTGCTAGTCATCTCCATCGTTGCTGAACACGGTAATGTCATCTGCGAACCACAGGTGGCCAAGATAGCCATTGTTAATGATCAGTCCTTATTGTTCCCAGTCGAACAGCTTGAATACATCTGAGCATGCAGTGAATAGCATTAGAGAGATTGTCTCCTTGCCCGGCCTTTTCCTTGACTGGTATTTTTCTGCTATTGTGGACATTTAAGGTAGCTGTGGAGTCTATAGGTATTTGCCAAGATATTTATGTGTGCTTCCTATACTCATACTACACAATGCCCAGGGTGTCTACCAACTGGGAATTCTCAGGGATTTTGAGTAGGCGGGGAAAACTCGGGGAATTTGTGCCTCTATCAGGGAAAATTAGCTGTAATTTTATTGAAATGGTCGAAAGTCGTGGTAATGCTGGCTCGAGTAACAGACGGGAATCGTAATGGATCATCTTTGACGCCCTGTCGTCGGCTGGAGGAGTTGCTAGTGCACAGTTGACCGACCTTCCGGATACGCAATAATCTGGACGGCTTCACGGCACCACCACGTACCCCATAGTCAATGTATCAGAACGTCTGAAATTTCGGACGCAAGCATACTTTGCCGTCCGATTTTCCGGCGCCTTTTGCTGCGAGTACAGGTCCGAAAGGGCATTAATCAAAGCCACCACCACTGCCGTTTTATTACCTCGCCGCCTCGAACCAGCGCTCTCGCATGCAGATCCGCTGGCACCCGTAGCCACCACTGCAGCAACGCTACACCTAGCTGCTTCGACGTTCGCTATTAAGCTTCTTGCAGTTAAGTGCCGTGTTTTCCGTTGAAAGAATTCGCTGTTGTTAGCAATGGCACCGACTCCGCCTTTGTGGTCCTCTTGATTGGCTTTATAAGCTTGAAAAGCACGATGCGTTGTACAATGCCGGTTCCCGAGAGTCAGCTTCGCCTCTGTACAGAAATGTTACTTAATGAAGCATAAGCGTGGGAAGGGGCTATTGCCGCGGGACACAGTATGTATTCCTTAATTATGCACACGTGCACCTGGTATCTCCTGTCACCGTATGAGCACTGATATGCCTTATACGTGTACCGACAGGCCATCAGAGCGTTTTCGAATGTGCCTGGGGCGATTTGAGGCCTTGAGGGCAGTAAATGACATTCATTTATTTTTTCCAACTGGCCGATTTTTCGGACGTTTTTGCGGCCCCTAGGGAGTTCGAAAAATCGGATATGGACTGTGAAACTGACCAAGAAGATGCTTCAAATGGTCCGTGTGGCTAATGAGTGGTGGAAGGAGGACAAGAATAACAAGGACCTACGCATTGAGGAATGAAAGAGAAAGGAAGCATGCTGCCGCTGTTTTGAAGGAGCTTGAGCTCAGAAGACAAAGTGTTGGCTGATGCTGAGATGAAGGTGTCCCTCACCCAAACCCAAACAAACTCTTTAAAGCAATGAAACACAACACAGAGGTGTCGTGCGCGGGCTGAGAGTATGTCAGGTTAGTTGAGATTGACTTAGGAGCTGTTGAGAGAGCATCTCAATTGTGACAAAGTTCAGGCCTCATACCACTGAACTTGCTATCAGCTGATAGAAACAGCTCGTATTCGAAAATATTTGCTTCTGTATGCATCTCCTCCTTATTTGTATTTGAGAATGTCTGACTCAATTTGCAATTTTTTTCGTAGACATTTTATTTGCTGTGCATTTTACTAACCCCTTCCTTCTATTCTCTTCTTGAATAACTTAAACACTACTACTTAGTATTCAAACTGGATTAAGTCGTTTTTTTAACTGTTTTTCATTTGCTTACTAGAGAGTGACAGCATGGGGTGACATGGTTTAGCCCGTCTTGACATAAAACAGTTTTGCGTCACTCAGAGAATTTTGCAAAGGCAATCACGGAAAAATCTGGAAAACTCGGGGGAATTTGAAAATGTAACTTGGTAGACACCCTGAATGCCTCTGTGATTGCTGGTATCTCGACTGAATCAAGTGCCTTATCGTAATATAAGAAAGTCGCAGAGAGATGGTTGTACCCTGTAGATTTCTCAATTACCTGACGACACAGATCTGATCTATTATAAAATTCCCCTTCCTAAAGCCATCTTGTTATCTATGTTGAATGAAGTGTTGCCCTGGTTCTATCGTAAATTACCTTGGTGAATGTCTTGTTCAATATTGAAAGCAAGCTAATGGGCCTGCAATTCTTCAGTTCTTGTATGTCTCTTATGGATTAGTATAATGTTGGGATTCTTCCAACTCTCTGGTACACTTGAAGTCTTGAGGCATTAAGAATAAAGGGTCGCAAGCTGTACGAGATATTCCCTTTAAATTTGATAAAATCTACTGTTCTTTCTCCCTCAGCTGCTTTTTGCCAGGGCATGGCTTGCAAAGTCCTTCTAACCTCATTGCTAGTTACACAAGGAACTTCTCTGTCCTGTTTGTCACTACTTCCAATCAAGGTTGCATGGCTGCTGTGGGACTGTACAGCTCAGTATAGAATTCCTCTGCTGCCTTTACTATTTCATCAAAATTGCTGATGGCATTGCTCTGCTTATCCATGACGACATACATCTTGCTTTTTCCTATGCCAAGTTTTCTTCTCACAGATTATGCTGCCCCTATTTTTACTGCTTCCTTAATCTTTGCAGCGTTAAATTTTTAATATCACATGTTTTCTTGTTTATCAGCTTTGCCATTCCTTTATTAGGTCTTTTGTTACATGGAAAAGCATACCTATTTGTTGACTTGAACCGAGGTAATGTAAAACTTTTTCTTTGTGTTTTTATTCCAATCTGCCATTGGCCCTCTGCAATAGGTTGAAATGCCTTGGGCCCAACCTATGTGGGTGGGCCTGGGCCTCTGTTCATACTGTGGTTGCAACATTTACAAAGTGCCCGTTTGTCATATTTACCAAAGCTGTTCACATAGGCAGTTGTATACCTTGTGCCTATCCAGTGAATATTTTTTTCATTTCATTTTATTTCCTTAAAGGCCCCATTGAAGGGGTATTATATAAGGGGTGGGTACATACATAAAGAAATTGAAGGCCAGATTTTTATTACAGGGTAAGATAATTTGTTACGGTGTTTAAAAATGTGCTAGGACAGGTTATGACTGTGATTTCGTTGGAAAGGCCGTTCCAGTCTGTTGCTACAGAGCATGTAATCGACATCTTCACAGTCTGGGAGGCCGCACAAACAAAAATAAGTGCCGATGGAGTGTAAATACTTTAAAAACCCATAAGCACGGCCACTGCATGCAAAGCCACTGCTCTTGAGCGACCACACCACTTCTGCCGGGCAACGGCTGCTCAGAAATGCTGTAACCGAAAACATAGAAAGTGCGGCATGTTGCAACAGTCGTATCTGGCTCAGATGTAAAAGTAGCGGGCCTTCCAAAAAAGACGCTCGTGTATGTGTGTTGTCCTCTTTGCACCCCCACACGACTGCAGTCTGGATAAAATAGTTGGGTTCCTTATGCATGCTGCAAAATATCTGTGCATTGTGTGTAGTTTGAATGTAGCCTTAGAGCCTGTAGCGTACAGAATCCAACGCAACAGGTCAGTTGTGAATGTTGTGTGACAGCTTAGTGCTTGACGGGACAGGCTCGCAACTAAAATTATTACCAAAGCAGGAGCCCAAAACCCTATGGCAGCAGTGGGAAAGGCTGAGTTTTTCTTCGCCATGTGGTGAGGGTAAAACTGATGAGATAAAACCTGACAATCTCAGCATGACAATGACAGAGCTACGAGAAGGGTGGATAGACATAGCAAACCCAGTATTGAGCTCCTGTCACAATAAAACTGTTCTCTGTCAAAACACCAACTGCCATGCATAGGGCAGAATGGAGCATGCAGGAGCAACAAAACAGGCTGATCAATCTTGCTTAGGATGTGACTTCCATCAAGGCCCAAGCAGCTGGCATCATCTGCAGTGGTGGGCAAATTAAACAGTCACAGTACTGTCTGGCTGTTGCAGGGTGCGTTTTGAAGTTTCCTTTGGTTAAGGTTTTAGTACAAGTTTTGTAGTAGTTGGGTGGTAACAGTCCTGCAGCTCTTGGAGGATGCTGTAAGACGGGGTAAAAAGTTGCGCTGCCAAATCGGTGGTAGTAGAGGAAAGTGTCATTGTTTCAGCCTAGTCAATAATTCAGTGCCCCGCCCAGCCATCTGACTGCACTGATCTTTATTTTGTTTCATTTATATTCTTCATGTCGTTATGTGATGTGAAGGCAGACAACCGGAAAATGCATTATTTACAAAGCGCTCAAGTGCTGAACCATATGGTTGAGAGCATGCGCGTGATCAATGACGTCTTCTTCATTGACGCTCCTTTTGAGGAATAGTAACATGACATGATCCCCGGCTGCTGATGCACTGTCACAGTGCTTGCTATGACGTGGGCGAGAGTTACGATTTAAGGCGCGATACGTGAACAATGTTTGTAGGTGGCAAAATGGATGGAGAGGAAGACTCAAGCAGGGAAATCTCGTGATGTATGCTACATGTAAGAGACGACAGGGTCTGGAGTACCAGGCAAGCATTTTTTCTTAGAGTCCAGCATGCTTAGTCGGAGTCCACAGAAGCACAAGGGCACCTGGAGTATAAATGACGTCTTGACGACGGGAGTCGTAGCGGTGCCTCTAGTAGCCTTGTGATATGGTGAGGCAATGGCGAGCAACCTGGCGTGCAACCTGGCGTGCCTCATCGGCTCTGGAAATGGCATTGCCTGTGCACTCGGTGGGCAAATGGACGGCAGCGGGGACGATAGTGTCAAAAGGTAACTTTGGGTTGCGGCCAAACAGATAAAAGGGTGAAAAACCAGCAGTAGCATGACTGGATTGTAGGCAAATGTAACGAAGGGCAACACAAAGTCCCAGTCTTGATGGCCAGAAGAGACAGACATAGAAAGCATGTCAGCATCTGGTTGAAGTGGTCAGGCAAGCTGTTGTTTGCAGTTGGTAAGCCATCGTAAATTTGTGTTTTGTGGCACATGTAGAAGCGAAGCAGGTCATTGATAACTCTGGAGATACCATAGCGGCCATGGTCAGTCAGGAGTTGACAGGGAGCTCCATGATGTTAGATGCCAACATGTAGTAGGAAATCGGTGACATTTCATAGCACAACTGGTAGAGAGGGTGTGTGTAATTGTGCGGGTGGTGTGGTTCGTAGCAACAGCAATCCCTTTGTTTCCAGAAGTAGAGTCTGGGAAAGAACCAAGGACACCAACTCTAAAGAAGGGGTTAGGTGGGATGTCAAGGGGCTGAAGGAGACCAGCAGGAGGCATAGGTGGTTTCTTTCAGCATTTATGTGGTTCAGAAGCAGTGGCGTAGCTATGAATGGAGCGCTAAAGACTGGGCAAAAAGAAGGTAGCTTGAGGAAAATCTGTGACCAGCAGTCTGGGTGTTGTGGAGCTGGCCAGGAATGCTCAAGCGCAGGTGCCTAGGAACAACGACAACAGTTTTCGTCTGTCCAAGTGGACGTTGTGGTAATATAATGTGCCACCTTTAAGCTTGAAGAGGCGAAGGGACAGATCAGGTGCTGTGGAATTGAGCTCCTGAATAAGGTCACATAAGATGGAATAAGGGCGCTGTTCATCACAGATGTGGCTTAAAGCGGAGAGCGAGAGTACACATGCAGGCGCATCATCCGAGGCTTCAGGCGGATCCTCTGGATTGCGGGACAAATAGTGAGCGTCCCGGTGCAATCGGCCCGACTTTAAGAAATGGAGTAATACCCAGTGGGATCCTTAAGGGACGAAAGCCAGCAAAAAGTGGTGATTGGGAGTAACAGTGAAATGCCGGTCATGCATGTAGGGGCAGAATTTGCCCACCACCCAAACAAGAGCAAGACGCTCCAGCTCCATGATTGAGTAGTTCGGCTAAGGAAAGGAGACAACTGGCATAAGCGATAACACAGGCATGCCCGTTCTGATGCTGGAACAAAACAGCGCCGATTCCGTGGCCGCTGCCATCGGTGCATAGCTCTGTTGGAGCGGAGCCGTCAAAATGAACCAGGACAGGCAGTGTAGTCAGCGGCGTGATGAGGGTAGAGAAGGCGGCAGCCTCTGCAGCACCCAAAAAAAGCAAGCCGCCTTTCTTCGGTAAGATTGTAAAAGGGTGTATTTCCACGAAATTGTTGGCAAAATGATGGAAGCAAGAGCACAGTTTCAGAAAGCCATGGCCTTCCTTTGTGCAAGTCGGAACGGGGAACTTCTGCACGGCTCGAACTTTGTCAGGGTTGGAGCGAACACCAGTCGAGTTGACGGCATGACCGAGCATGATAAGCTGCTGACGTTTGAAGTGCCACGTGGATGAATTAAGTTGCAGGCCAGCTTTGCAAAACACAGAAAGGATAGAGAAAAGTCCATCGAGATGCATTTCAAATGTCAGTTAAAGTACAATGATGTCATCAAGATAATGCAGGCAAATGGACCATTTATAATTGCGTGCGAAGGTGGCGGGACATTGCATAAACCAAACGGTATGACGTTAAACTGATATAGGCTGTCAGGGGTAACAAAAGCGGTTTTCTCACGGTCTATGTCACCAAAGGCAATCTGCCAGTACCCTGACCAAAGGTTGATTGAAGAGAACTACTTGGCGCCATGAAGGCGCCAAGTAGTTCCCTTAGACTACTGTGGACTCCAAATGGACTACTGGCAACTTAACGAGGTCCAGGACCTTGTTAAGTTGCCAGTAGTCCACGCAAAATCTCGAACTGTCGTCTTTCTTTTTAACAAGAACTACAGGAGTACTCCAAGGGCTGCAGGATGGCTGAGTTGTATCTTTGGCGAGCATCTTGTCAATCTCCTTTTGAAAGATGTGGCGCTCAGTTGGAGATGCCTGGTATGGCTGTTGGTGGATCGGATGGGCATCGCCAGTGTTTGTGTTGCTTGACAGTGCGTTTGACCCAGAGGACGGTCACAAAGGTCAAACAAGTCCCGATAAGAAAAGAGGAGGCGAAGGAGATTGTCAGCTTGATCTGGCAAAAGGTTTGGAGCGATAATTTTGTTCAAGCTGGTAGGAGACGGATCTGGTGAGGAAGGTGGAATATCAGCGGTGTGCGAGAAAGCAACATCAGGTGGAGACAAGGCCGAGATAGTGCAGTTGTAGGAGGGTGTCGGCATATCGAGGGAAATGCCCTGTGGGAGCACTTATGAGGACAGGCTGAAATTCACCACAGGAAGACAGGCAAGATTGTCCCGTAGAGTTAGAACAGTATGTGGAAAACCCAACACTGTGCGTTAACAGAATGGCAGTGATCGAAGCAAGCACATAGTCACTGTCAGGTATTGGTGGAGAGGGTGTAACAGCAACACAAATCATGGCTTGTGGTGGCAAACGGACGTGTGTAGCAGAACAGAGGCAACTCTTGATTGGTTTAAGTTGATCAATTATACTTGGTAGGTCAAGCTGTACCATACGAGCAGAACAGTCAATGAGGGCGGAGTTGGTGTATAAGAAGTCAAGACCGAGGATGAGGTCAATGGAACAGTGGGCAAGGACGTTGAACAAAACAGAAATTTGACTGTCAATGATGCTGACATGTGCAATACAGGGGCCAGCTACGGGAGACGTACCACCATCGGCCATACGTACAACACGTGACAGGGCAGGGGTGCTGACTTTCTCCAACTGCTTACGGAGGTGGGAGCTCATAACAGAAATACAGGCACCAGTGTCGACCAAAGCATCACCTCCAGGAGCTCGGGAAACTCTGGGAGCAGGATGGGGACGGCGTGGTGGAGGTGAACGAGAAGGTCAGCATCGTGGTGAGGGCGAGTAGCTGTACTGGGCAGCATTCATGGTGTCCTTTGCAGATGTTTCTGATTCTGCTTGGATTGGTACCTGGTGCTGACTTCGGCGCGGATAGCAGAGAAGTTTGTCCAAGGGCTTTGGCAATACAGTGAAATGTCCAACACGTCCACATCGGAAGCAAATTGACTTGTTGTCAGGCATCCTCCATGCATTTGGATCGCAATAATTTGGAGTAGGACAATGGTATTGGAAAAGGTTGAAGGTTGCCAAAGGGTAAATGTCAGGGTGGTTTACAGACGGTTTGAAGGCCTACATTTGCTGGTTCTTGACAAACAATAGATTGTATGTGGTCTGTTGGGGATCACTGGGCTCTCTGCATATTAAATGTGCTGGCAATGCGGCTTCAACTTGCTGTCAAACTATTTAGGTGATAGGCTGCAATGTTGAAGGCTGAGTTGCCATGCAAACATCCTCACACATTTATGTCACTGCCGTGCTCAGAAGGCGGGCGAAGTGGTGGGTGATACGTCGGCTTTTAGCATCCTCAAATCACCGGCATTCTCATTGACTCTCAAAAACCTTCTTAAGCACGATCAGGTTAAACGCATCGTCTGCTATCCCTTTCAGTACGTGCGCGACCGTATTGGCTTCAATCAGCTTGGCGTGAACTTTTCCGTAAAGGGCCAGCACATCCTGAACGTGCATCAGGTACGACTCGGTGGACATCTTCACACACGAGGCGAGTTCTTTCTTGGCGGCACACTGGCAGCCTGCAAGTTGACCAAACAACTCATGGAGTTGTATCTTACAAATGCTCCAGCTTATGAGCTCCTCTCCATTGTGATCAAACCAGGCCTTTGCAGTTCCTTTTAGATAAAACGTGATGTTCACCAGCATCAAGGTTGGGCCCTATCTGTAATGTGCCATTGGGGTACCAGGGCAGAGGAGGGGATGCCCAAAGTCATGGGGTGGAGCTAAGATGATGGCTGGCATGGCGGCCGCTGCTGACGCAGTTTCACCACCGGCAGACATTCCTAGAGTAGCACTTTGGCGGCCACTGCGGAGCTCCGTCTTGTGTTAGACCCCCAGCACCTCCATCAATGTTACCTGGAGGCAGACAACAGGAAAATGCATTTACAATACATTTACAAAATGATGAAGCGCTGTCCATATGGTCTAGAGCATGTACCATATCAAAAGCGTGTTCTTCATTGACGCTCCTCTTGAGGAATAGTACTGTAATGGTATTTCAGGGGCATGGAGGAAGCAAAGAATCCACCTGCGTTCCACCCTGTGAAAGTGGATTTAATGCAAAGCTGGTGTGGACATTACACAAGTTTCCTTGCCTTCTCACGTAACGTGAGAAGGCAAGAAGCAGAGCCGCATTAATTAAAGCACACTGCAGGGTCTAGGCGACACAACGGAAGCGGTCGCATGTCAAATAAACACCTCTGTGCCCACCACGATAGCTTTGCGGTTATGGCATTGCACGAGGTCGTGGATTTGACCAAGACAGCCGCATTTCGATGGGGGGCGAAATAAAAAACGCTCGTGCACTTTGATTTAGCGACACGTTGCAAAACACCACGGTGCCAAAGTTAATCCTGAGTGCGCCACTACAGCCTGCCTCATAATCCGATTGTGGTTTTGGCAAGTACAGCCATATAATCCAATTCAAGTTTAATGCTTCTGCCACGATGCGATGTGCCATGTGAGGCAATGACAATGCTCAACGCTCTCAGAGGTTATGAAATATGGCGCACAACAATGCCTCGAGCAAACACCTCTCCCTTTGTGTTTTGTGTGCTACACAGACAAACAGCAGTGGTGCACACATGGTAACATTTAAAGGGACATTAAAGGCAAATACTAGGTCGGCGTGGACTAATTAAATACCATTCCAGAAACCTCGCAAGGCTTGTTTTTTGCCAAGAAAAGACAGTTTGCAAGAAAATTGCATTTGAAGGGTCCGAATAACGTTTTTGAACCCAACCGGTGGGCTGGTGACATCGCATACGCCATCACCGCCCTTTGCTGCTGTCGGCAAGTAAAACGGCGTCCGACAGACGACGGTACCGAGCCAAGACTGAGCAGTGGATTCGCCGCTGCAGCTGCTTTTTGGTTGAGTGGCCTAGACTGTTCCGGCATCTCGCGACATCACATGGAAGTTAAAATCTCTGCTACTTGCAGTTTGTGCTAGTTTCTCAAGCCAGCAAAACCAGCACAGTACTACATGATAATGGAACATCTGAAACGCAAAAGCATGGATGGCGCCGGGTTGAGTGAAAATTATACTTTTCGACTGCCCACGTCGTTATCAGGGGCAATTTCAGTGGGTTCTGTTTTCTAAAAATGAAATATAACCGGAGAAGTAGCATTTTATTTCATCTTATAATGCAATACAAGGATGTTTTCTGCAACGAGTGGTTGAGTACTAGTGCCAGAATTTAACTGAGGAGTGCTTTCGTCATCAGGCAAGTACTTGAATGTCCCGGGGAAGTCTAACCATGTCCTGCATTTACCTAAATTTCGATTATTAAGGCTCTGTTCGCGATATTAGCACCTTAGAGATTCCAGAGCACTAATCTATAACTTTAGCTTAATATTTGCCTTTAGTGTACCTTTAACATCAACTCGCCACTCATGTTAGACAAAACGAAGAAATTAAAATATTCGCCATCAACATCACCGCTAATTATCGTCAAAGCAAACAGCACAGAAAGCGGTTACATCGACTCCCACAGTGCGTGGGATCAGCATAATTTTTTAACTTTTATTTGTTAAACAGATAAGGTGCTATTTTAGTTTATAACAGTAGGGAAATAGTATGTTCTTGTCAGTATTTGAGCAGATGGGGATATGTTGGGTTATTTTTAACGTCTAAAAGCAAACAACAGAAATACTTCTCAATTAGCCAATGAAAATTTTGCAATTTGTCACAAATTTAACAATTATTTTAAAGGAAGTGTTCTTCAACTACTATACCTTTTTGTTCATAAGAAAAATTGTTGCTCCCAGACAATGTCACTCGAAAGACTGAGCATGAAAAGCTGTAAATTCAGAGTACCTACTACTCGGGGAGCATCATTTGACTATAGCAGCGGCCATTTGAAACATACAGTAACAGATCTGAATTTGTTTGTGCAAAAATCATTGCGAGATTTAGGTCAATATTCTATACTGAGAGCTGCTACTCTTCGAACTCACCCTGAAGGTAGGCTGTATCTGGGATAATTTGTTCAAAACAAAGCTGAATACTATTCCATCAATTGGCTGATGAGATCTTTCTGAAGTACATCCACAATAGCTATAACACCTCCAGTTCACTTCTGTAGCAGTTGTCATGTGCAATCTCTTCCATATTGCTATAGTTGAGCAAAACTCTTCAATGCAACAATCACTAATGTCACTCTAGGAGAGCCTTGACCTAGTTGTTTCTAATTTACCATCATTCATGAGCTTGTTATGCTTGTGTTATTATTGTAAGCTTGTAATAGTTTTTGCTGCCTAATGTTCAACCCACTAAAGTGTCTTCTGTTATTTGCTTTCTGTTCATGTACTCTGTCTTCTCAACTATGCTATTTAACAAATATATATTTCTTGAATATGGCATTCCAAAGAGAAATTACAACTTCGTTCTGTAACTATATCATTTGATGACTGCTTCAAATCAAGTTTAACCCAGCTTGTAAAGAACTCAATTATGGTGTGAAAACTGGGTAAAATTGGGTTCTGCCTGAAAGTAAAAGGCCCCAGTTCACCAACTCAGTTGAAGTAACGATACACCATGTGTACCTAGACTTATTTTCAACTTATAAACTGCACAATAATAAGACATCACATGCCAGTTGTGGTTTATGCCAGGATGGCTTGTGGAATAGCATTCCATGCAAGTTAAAAGCTTATACTCTCTATTCTTCAAGGTCGCACATTGACACATTTCTTTAGTTTAATTTCTGCTTAACAGAAAGTTTAGTTATTTCGCTGTCTTCTTTGACAAAATAGGTTGACTGCTGCAACCTACTCTTGTTCAGTTGCTTGCCATGGTGGTGTTTTCATACAATGCACAACAGCATGGTACAGGCTTACTGTAAGCATTAGAAGGAGACTGGCATTTTTTGCAATGATTAAATACATAGCACTTGTATATAGCAGCACACATCTTTTTTTCTCCATAAATGGCTAAGTCTAAAAATTGCTAAAAGAAATGAAACCGGCAGCTGTCATCCTTCATGACAAGGGCCAGTGACAGTAGCTTAGCGATTGTGGATGTTCCATTCTTCAGGTATTGCAAGGACAACAAAAACGCAGATCATTTGATCAGAAATTTTTTTCTTACAGAAAACAGCTCTGTTGTATAACTTGCAAAGCGTACAGCGGATCAGTATTTGCAATGTGTATTTTCAACAATGTACGCAACATGTTTCAAATGAATGATCAATATTTTAGAGAGACTGTTACTGAAAGTTCTAGTGAATCCTGCAGCTAAACAGACTAGAAAGCAAGTGTAAACAAAGGTGTAGGTATAACAGAAAACAGAAGTATATAGAAAGACTGCATAAAATGCATGCTAAACAAGTTTTTAGAGTAAACCTAAAAGAAGATAAAACATTGGCTCACTTTAGTGTTGTTCGTGTAAAGAGAAACAGGTTGGTCCTTGAAGTACAAATGTAAATGCTTCAAACAATTTTTCAACCTATGTAAACTAACTAGTGGGACACAACACAGTCGTCGTGTTCACTGCTAATCAGAGCCAAACAAGCGCCACATGCATTCGTTCCTCCAATGTACTTATCGACTTTTGACCGAACTGCATAGACACGTAACCAGATGCTTCGACATAAGTTAAGGGCAGCAGGCCAATTTAGTTCGCATGCTGAAATTGATGTTTTACAATGCAAAACAGCTGATAAAAGCTGCGAGGTCTTGGAAACCATTCCATGAGATGAGTGATCATGTGGCATCACCCAGAGCAACACGCAGCATGAGCTGTTCCGTGCCTGCTCCCTACTCCCCTCACTTGAATTAATGGCTATACTGCACTGCCCACAATAATGCACCAAACAGCAGACAACGCAACGTGCACAGGAGATCACAGCGCCATGCTTGTAGGCCACATTTACACACTTGGCGTCGCAGAGTCTTTCTCACAAAAGACAAATGTCTGTTTAAAGTTTTTCACTGCTTGTTCATTCATCACGTGCCAGCATGGCAGTTCTTGTAAGTCTCTTGTAGCCACAGACTGGCACAGCTCTCAATCAGTGACAAGTCCACACTGCACGAAAGCACTTCGGTCGACGGTAAAGGATGATTGCGGCGCATTACGCCATCAGCCACTTCGAAGCAACTTCCGGAAGGATCAGCTACCTCGCAGACCTGGCACACAATGCTAGGCAGTATGACATAGAGGAGTCTTAATTCAATGGCCTTTCAAGCAGCAGACTACCTTTGTAAAATACCACTACTAGGTGGTACCTCAACTGGTAAATGGCTTTTGGCTGCTCATACACAATACAAGTAGTAGATAAAACTCCCAGCTTTTCAAACTGCACCCTTCCTAGCATGCTGCACAAGACTTAGCAGCCAGCTTCTTGTGTCAAAGGAAGATGTCTTAAATGTCGTCGTCTCTGTAAGGCTTGACATTGGGCTTCTTCGGTGTACTGCTGTCTTTGGAGTGGTACGGTGTCACTGGTGCCTGTATGATGCCATCCTCGGGAAAGGTGCTCGTGTGCACTGGCAAACCAGAGTACCGTGCGCTGCGGCCGCCAGGGGCGTCTCGGCTGCTAGTTCGGCCACCACAGCAAGCAGCCAAGCAGTTGGTCTGCGTCACCAGCACAAGGCCTGCCACGGACACGATGACAACACAGAGGGTCATTAGGGCCACGGTCATTGCCTTGTACCAGACAGCCGCAGTGTTGAGCCTGGCCAGAAGGACCTTGGACTGGCAGTAACCACCATCCACCAAGTCGGCATCACCAAAGCAGCGCATACATTGGTCATCACTGGGGCCTCGGCACACACGGCACGAATAGTGGCAGCGCTCGCACGTGAGTGCAGCAGTTCTCTCAGAGGAACCAGCAAGTGTCAGTGGAGATGAGGATGACTGCGACGGGTAGGTGCTGTCCGGGCACTTGTCGACACAGCCGGACCACGTGGCATACTGGGGATACGGGCACTCTGCAAGGGATGGGTGTGCCACAAAAAACAAGCACTTGATGTTAGAAATAGCTGCTCCTTTAAATCCACAGAGCTGATGGAAATAATGGAAACTAATGTGCACTGGAAAGGCGTGTCTCGACATATCAAAAATTTATTTTGAAGACCCAGCTTTCCGATTGTGCCAAGCAGCTGATCACAAGCGCTCAAGAAAAACTGTCAGTTTTTTTAGCCCCTTTAATCATGCCTAACAAATAAAATCTACCCTGTTGTACCCTCTTTAGTGCGACACAATGAAAGATTGTAAAAATAATGTGTGCATAGCTGAATTTTATCATGCATTGCAGCTTTTCAAATCATTTAAAAAATCTGGTCTAAAATGTAATTGCATGCACACACATTGACTGCATTATTGTTCCCTTGAAGCTTAGTGCTTGCACAAACTATGTGAAAGAGTATGAACAGTGCAAATGGTTTAAGAAAGCAGTCTGTGTGAAGCTTTTGTAATGTATAGTTACACTGTAGCAATAGGTTCAAATTTGCAAGAACTAGAGTTTTACTGCAAATCTATAGTATGCCGTGGTTTCCACTACTTCAAACCGAAACATAAGTGAACCTTTATTTAGGCAGTGTTCTTGAACAGAGACAAAATGCAATTCATGGATTCATTACAGTAAAACTGACATGGCGTAAAAAACGAAAAAGGAGGTCAGGAAATTTACATTGCTCATTCAAGGAAAAAGTTCAAGGTGCATTCGTTTGTAAAAGCACTACAAACTTGGGAATAATTTTTGAAGATGTATTAAAAAAAAAGGACCACTTAGTACTGCACACCCAACATGTAAGCATACCAAAAAGTATACCCAAAGGAAGTCACTTTTTGCACACTGCAGCAAACTTTTTGTTAGGTACCCAAAGCATACCACACAGAGCACGCTCCTACTGGGTTAATGCAGAGTTGTAAACGGTTGCAATAGACAGAATCATCACTGCGCCGCATGCAAAACATTCATAGCTAGCAACGGAAAAGAGTGCTGTGCAAGCAACACATGTCACAATACTCGCAACAATGAGGTATCTGTGCAACAAACAAGAATAAGTTGGCAAGAAAGCAATGCAAGGGGCATATTATCATTAGCAGAGCAAAAAGTGATACTAACTGCCAAAATAAGAAAATGAAAGAAAAACAAAAGTCAAACTAACATTTCAAGTTAGCCACATTTAACACCACTGTTGTCACTGACACCAATGTCCGTGGCATCATGAATAGTAGCCATAATTTAGGTTATCCGAACATGTGCAGTCATATGGCAAATTTCCTTGTCTCACATACACGACAGTGGAACGCAACCCCTGAAGCACCCATAATTGTGGTATCTATCACTGACACCACATTTTAATAATAAAACCAATAACACTGCACTGGAGTTACGATCCTTATTTGCAATTGCTAAAAAGCAGCGAGTGAACATGACCAACAATTTTTTTTTATTTTTACCATATAGTAGATGTACCCTTGGCACATAAGAGCTTGTCATAACAGTTGAAGAGCAGCAAAAGACTAATTAGCTTGAAGCGGGTTGGTCATGGGAACACAGTGGCCCACCTACTGACGACATGGTGTCCACACCGTGAAAGCTTAGCACACACCAAAGGCAGCCAAACTAGCCTTGCATACAACAAGGTGTTTGTGTGTCAAAATGACAAAGCCAAAATAGCAAAAAAAGGATCTTCAATTCACCATCCATATTCCACACAACATAGTAAAGAAAGTTTGTCAAAGATTGCAATGCATTCCAGTGCTCGTGCAACAAAGTTAAGCAAGAAGCGTGTTGTCATCACGGGCAGCCAGCGGAACCCAGGTGTTAGTGGGATGTTATTAAACCAAGGAAAACGACCAAGCATTCAGACCTGATGAAAAAAAAAACAAAGAAGACATCTATAACAGGGTGGCACTGGAACTTCATGAACTGGACCACCTACCTGGGTATATGTGGGTTACATTGAGGTGTCCGAGCGCAGTAGTGGTCGCTTGAGCGTTCTCAGACAGAAGGACATTAGTGTGGTGCCAGTGTGCTTAGCCAAAAGAGAACAGACGACGAGATGTTTTCTAGCAGTTGTCCAATAATAAACTTTAGTAAATACCATAACATGAGGAACAGCTGGATACCAAAAGCAAAAGGGGGCGAGCATGAGAGGATATGATCTCTGAAGACTGCTCACAAATAATGAATGTGCCATGCACTTCCAAGGAAGATGAACCCTATAGTGCATAGCTAAGACTGTATCTGCACGAATATAAGGAGAGCTTTTTTTTTCTTCCTGCATAATCAGCCTCTGAAAGCAGCTACTGCCAAATACAGAACCATGCCCTAAACATAATGCGAGATATCCTACTACCCAAGCTGAGCCAACCAGTTACTAGGTCTTGCAGTGAAGCCAGCCTCTTGAAGGCAGCAGGTGCTGGCCTGCTAGCTGTGGGAGCTCACTTCAGCATAACAGAGGGTAATAAGGGTAATGGGAGAATGAAGCCCGACTACACATAGTGGGGGAGCCACCTCCAGTCCTGTTTACCTGATCCACTACAGCAATGAGTATTTGCAAGACCTCATTTGCTCAGGTGCAGCTGCAACTATGGCATGCACATACTGCACCTCAGGGCACAGAGCAATGGGTGATCCTGTACCAAGATGAGCCTGGTAAAGGAACAATTGGCACAAGACCCCAGGGGAGTATGAATCATGGTCGAGATCGTCTATCATGCTTCACTAACTGGCCCATGCTGTGCTAGGTGACCCATGCTACACTAAGTGGGCCATGCTACGCTAAGTGGGCCATGCTACGCTAAGTAGGCCATGCTATGCTAAGTAGGCCATGCCAAGTGAGCAGTTACGACTGCGCTGCACATCATTAGCTGAGGTTTAATTGTAATATGTATATTAAAAATTTTAGGAGCAGTAAAAAGTCGCCTCTCGCGTTATATTCATGGTCTCGTAATATCTATGCAAAATACGATAGCTGCTTAGCTAGGGTTTGAGGCTCAATTACAGCTTGGAACTTTTTGTTATTTGCCATTTGCTTGTATCTCGCTAACAGAACAGATCTTGCCAACTGAATAGAGAAGTGCGGAAAATGCAGCTAACATTAGCCGACCAGGAACTGGATTCAAAACGTTGTTTGCACACAAAAATAGCTCCCGACTGACCACCAAATGCAAAGGTTTACAAATTTCACCCTTGATGAGTGATGCAAGTTCCGACATACACAGCATAGCTTTTCTTAGCAATAACGACAGTGTACAGTCGAACCCACTTATAACAATACCAGTTTGATCAATGTATCAGATATAACATCGAGCAGCCAATGCATTGTCAACTTTTGTATGTGTTCTATGATAAAATAAATCTTTTCCTACAATGCTTCCATACCGTGTTATTGGTTGTAGAAATTAAATCTGTCTACGAGGTGTCTGCAGCAAAAAAAAGAAAAGAATGCAACATCTTAAAAAAAAAAAAAAATAGAGCCCCTTTGTTACACTCACCTTTGTGCCACACCCAGTAGCCAGATTTAATTGTTATAGCCAATAACGCAGCATGGAAGCATTGTGGTTTATTTTACCAGAGAACACAGACAAATGTTCAGGTTGGGGCAGCTGCTCTTTGTTACATTCGAGTATTGTTAAAAGCGGTAAAGCAACAAGCGGGTTTGACTTTGGTTCTTTCTGTCTAAATAAAATGTTGAATCCTTGTTCACTCTGCTTTTTTCATGCAACCTGGTTATAACAATTATCGGTTATAACAATGGTATTTTCTTGGGCTCATCAATATTCTTATAAATGGGCTTGACTACTTTTCATTACTTTCATTGCTAGCGGTTTCCATGCTATATGCGATCTCCTAGTTGCTTATTTCTTATCTGCACTGTGCTTGAGTACGTACATAGCAGTTTCATTTTTGTTTGTTAATCAGAATTGCCGACGTCTGTACTCCTTTAGACAGGCATAGACAGGTGTAAACAGAAAATTCAAAGAATAGTTTAGGTGGTTAAACATGATTAAGAGAACAGATCATGTGAGCAAAAGTGAAGCTTCAACATTCCGAAATGCGCTGAGTGCAGTGTTAGCCTATTCCACGA
This sequence comes from Dermacentor andersoni, assembly GCF_023375885.2. Classification (NCBI taxonomy): domain Eukaryota; kingdom Metazoa; phylum Arthropoda; class Arachnida; order Ixodida; family Ixodidae; genus Dermacentor; species Dermacentor andersoni. Next base: position 51,044,361 of record NC_092815.1, read on the forward strand.
GCAAGTAGTAATGTGCTATTCACGAAACTGTTCAAATCCAGTAAAAGAGCGAGAGAAACTGAATGACGCATCACTTGTACCCGCTTGTGTTTCAGCGCACAAGCTTTCCCTCTAAAAAAATTAGGACAGTGAAGAATGACGTGCTTGGCTGACCAAAGTGATCTGCATATGCAGAGAGAGAAATAGCAGAGAAAGAAAGAGAAATGGTATGACACAAATCACAGTCGACAATGTTTGGCAAGATTCGTAAAATTAGTTTATTAAGCCCTCATACACCCCATTTTTCGTATGGGGCTATAATTCTACAGGCAATATGTTCCAAATAAAAAATATGGGGCCAACTAACACTGTGAATTAAAATGCCCCATTACAGTAGCCTTGGTGAAACTAAACTTGGGTGTTGCACAGAATCACCAGTAGCATTGCAGTTCTTTTTGTGGTGCCTGTGTTGGATGAATACGTCCAATGATATACCTACGTCACACACACACACACATACACATCACTATTCCATTGATTATATGCCACCAAACATCGCACTCATTTGCTTGCAGCATTGAAATATGCCTACACACAATTTCGCTGACAAAACCACCAGCTGTTTTTTTTAATTGTGCCTTCTTACATATTGAGACCACTAGACATTACAGCTTTGAGAGGTTCAGTTTTGTACGTACAGACACATCTTTCTTGTGTTGTGTGTGTGAAATGTGCAGGCATTTATAAAGGAACAAATGTACAACATTAATATCTGAATCTGACCAAGGTTTCTCCTGCTTTTCTTGTTAATTTCTTTTTTTTAAATGCAGTTTCTCTATGCCACCAGTGCAGCTCACCGGGAAAAGCCCAGAAGACCAGCCCATTTGGTCACTGAAAGTGCCAGTGATTTGGTGCTTACTAGCAAAACACCAGATCTCTGTGCAGTCATTATTAGAACGTTATTAGCAAAAATACTCTAAAGTGCAAGACATACACAATAAAGTGGCGCAAAATCAAACAAACAACAGTCAAAGGGCCTTCCTATAAAACTTCCAGAATTGGTTCCACCCAGCATTCAGCAGCCCCAAAAAAAGCAAGCTATACAAGAACACGACAGACAGACAGACAGACATACATACATATTCAACAGTCTAGGTTTTCTTTGATGCCTGCTAGTGTCTCAACTTGCACAGAAATATGTACGCCATCCCTTAAATGACTAAAGAATGCAAAACAACACACAGGCTCTTTACATCAATCCCCACTTGTACCAAGTTCTTGCTTGCGAGGTCTCACACTGACGATTACTGGCAACAGGCGATAGTGCTGCATCACAATTGGTTAAATATGGATGCATCAGCTAGGCAGAATGCTCCTCTAGCTTGTCAGAGCACTTATATTAGTGTGGTGTTCCATTCGCTGGCACCTTTTTCAGTCTAACTGGCAGTGCTAATTAGTGCTGCAGGAAGCATCTTGTTCTGTTTACACAAGGCAGAGTAGCAAGGTCACCAATGCTACAAATAGTTTGAAGTGACTGTCACAAGTTTGAGTAAAGGGGCCCTGAACCACCCCTCAGGCTTGGTGAAATAACATAGTCTGCGGGTAGCAAACGCTGCTGTGAACATCTCAACCAAGTTTTCCTGCTGTAGGCAGTGCATGGAGCTCGCAAGCTGATTGCAAAGTCACCTTTCTCTCAAACACTCTCTGTTCACCAGAAGGCCCCGTCCTCACTCTCTTCTGGATGCTTTATTTCAACATCGGATGCTTTATTTCGTCAATCCCTTAGACCGCTGCTATTGGCAGATAGCTGACATCAAGCTGCAGTCGGGTACATGGTATAGATACCGTGGCTGCCGCGGGTTGCCGCCACGAGTCCACTTAAGTGCACTGAAGCTCGCTGAGGACAACCACGTTTGGCTTATGTTTGGCGCGCCATAGGCACCAAAGGCAGAAGTCATGGCATCTACGTTACAATCCAAAATGAAATTTTAACTCCATGCCACGGTGACATTTAGAAGGCGGAACATTGTGGGCACGCCCCACTGTGCCATAGCCTTCGCAGTGCGAGGAAGAAGGAACGGAAGCACAGTGGAGGCCATGTTTTATTGCGCCACACTGCATGGCTCGAGAGCTTACGGTCCGAGCCTCAGTTAACCCCACCTCACCTACTACCAACGAGTGGGAGTGCGAAGATCGAATGAGCAGATTCCACGAAATTACACAACACCATAAACTGCAGAGGTGCACATTCCTGCTGCCGCACCCAAAATTAAACAAAAATCAATCAGTCAAATGGTGGCAGTTACAAACCGGATCCTAACAAAGTCCAGCTATCTCTAGACTCTAGAGCCACCCTAAGAGCATATCCTATGGGAATATATGGGTTTAATACACAATAACGGCGAAGCAGCCTCAAACAGCAACAGCCTCCGCGCGTGCTGGGAGTCTGCAGTGCTCGGCTCAGACCTGAAGCACCAACTCTGGGCCGTCCAATAAGCCGAGGTAGCCGCCAAGGGCCAACAACCCTTATTCGAAACCTAGACGGGGTCGAGGCCCACCCCACCAAATCACAGGGCACTCAATAAGGTTATTTGAATGAATGAACTCCACTTCTGCTGAACGCACCGAAGTACTTTTTGCGGCAAAGTATCTCTGAAATAGCCTATTTCACTTCAAGTTTCTTTCTCCATTTTGATAAGAAGTGGTTCAGGGCCCCTTTAAAGAATTTTAGGAGGCAGATATAGACTAGCATAGAAATATACAAGAATACTGAATACGCAGTTACATGCAGCAGTGGGTGCACAGACATCTCATGATACTGTGTGGAGCTGAAGTGTACAGAACTGTTATAGAAATTATCTGCTGTATCCCACTTCAATATCCCACAATCAATATATGCAGATATTTTCATATCCTTACTTCAAAGAGTCTTGCCACGGAAGTCCATTAGAAGCTCTATGGTTGATGACAATGTAACAAGATACTGACAGCAGTGCTGCTGTTTCCAAATAAGCTCCTCAGTATTCTGGTATATGTGGATGCTAGTACACTTCCACTATGACAAAAAAAAAAATTATCCTTCACACATGTATGCCTATCCAACAACCGAGACACCAAAGACAACGAAGCTGTAAAGTGAGTTCTCACTCCCTTCAGAAGTACTATGGGTCTGTTTACTGGTTCACAGCCTTGCCTGAATGCAACAGCACTAAGAACAGCCAGTGACAAATGCAGTGACAGTTGCTGCAATGTGGGCTGCATTGCTGCTGCGTTCAAGCATGGTGGTGGCTGGCTGTTCTTAGTGACAACTCCCATACAGGCGATGTGTCTGATTTTACTACCACAGTCGCGCAAACTTTTGGAAGACCTCCAAAGTGGAGGCAGTGTAACGCAACATTATAACAAAATATTATGGACTACTGGTTAACAAAACCACGCATATAAGTAGTAGTCTATTTGAACAAGACATACGCAGGGTAACATTTATTTTATAATCATTGATCTTTATGTTTCAAACCAATTTCAGAGCTTCAACACACAGTGCATTACATTTACAATTTATACTGACAACTCCGTCGCCCGCCGCCACTGGGGAACCATTACAAAACTTCCCTTAACAGTTTCACTGTTGGTAGGTTCTTGACATATTCTGTCATACAAAATGATTAGGCAACTTACAGGAACAAGCTACTCAAGATATCAATATTTAAAAAAAATCTGCTTCTGGCTAAAAAGCATCATGCATAGTAAAATATCTTAACTCTTCACTGTTGAAAAGTGCAGCAATAAAATTCAGTGCTTGACCCCATGCTAGTAGTGGTATGATGCATGCTTGAGGATCCATAATTTTCAATTGATTCAAACCCTTCATTCACACAACATGCAATAAAAGCTGCACATTGTAGTTATAAACCTAGTATTCCCTAACTAATAAATATGTATAGAAACTAGATAACCAAAGGTTACATGCCTAAATGCATCAATGCTTTAAGATGCGTGTAAGCATCACTATCACTTGGTTGCTTCTGCAATTGTGTGGTAGGTGCACAGAGCTGTTTCATCAGCATGCTCCTAGAGTAACCTTCATTTAAATTGTTACAGCAAACAACACATAAAAGTAGCAATTGACATTATATTTTGGCTTCCCCAGTTAAATGAGAGACAGATACGCCTGACTCTCAACAGTTCCAGTTCTGACCAAGTACCAATACATCTCTCCCACCTGGTCCTCTCAAAGCGTGTGTTCTAGTGTCCTTTCTGATGAGAATATGAGGTTGTCCTATGTACAGTAGTCAGACATGCAAGCCATAGTACACATAAACATAGTATATACAAGTAACCATTGCCTAGCCCAAGCTACAAGGACACTAAAAGGCGTCCGTTATACAACAGCTTCGGTAAATCGGCAGGATGCATGCATAGCTTTTAAAGAGAACATGAAAGCAAGCTTGGCTATCCAAAGCTCTTTAAAAAAAAATGCATGTGCGCTAAGAGACAGGATTCCTGCTGCATCACCAACTGCTAGTGACTTGGTTCCTTCTGACAAGATGTGCATCGAGTTTGTACAGGGTGCCATGATTTCCGAATATATGAACAAAATACGCAAACTTACAATATCTATACTGCAACTCAATTAAAAGTGATGATGCAGATTGTGAATTAAAGCGTCCAGGAAAGTTTAGCCAAATGCACACGCTTTCATTATCCTTCTGAAACCCATCCTTTTCTCTGGCACACAAAATTTAATTGATACTGTTGTTTAATCTCTATCTCTCAGGAATTGCACAGTGACTGTATTTGTTAGCCCGGTTTTTTAGAAAGCACAGTTGTCTGTGACCTTGCTATGACAAATGGAGCATGCAAGCAGAATGCCATTTGTGCTCACGAAAGCTAGATACCTAATGGCACCACAGGAGAGTAGAAAAGTATGCAAAGAACTCCAGAACGTACATGAGTTTTTTGCTAGATTTTTATGCTAGCCAATGACTTGAAAACAAAATATGTACATCTTAGCTGCACCGTATGCATGGCTGTCTGTAGTAAGGGTCGCACTACCAATGGCCATGACGATAGCAACAATTGTTCCTAAAGCAGCACAACTCTATTTCTAATTAAAAAGTAAGAGTAAGCATTCTTGCTGCTCCCCAGGTGTGTGCGCCATATGATAGGCACACCCAGAGTTTAAAGGACAGCCAGCTTAGCGTAAACATAAGATGTACCAAGATACACAAGTTCATACACACACGCAGAACGGTTATGATTTAATGGTATTCAAAGCATGCACTTTTGCAGCTGTCATTGAATGATTGGAGAAAACAGCAGGAATATACAATGACCTGTGCAAGCCAACGAGTAACAGCAACAATGACGACAACATCAGCAGAATGTCCAAGGTTGAACAACTTGTGTGAATGTACTCGCAGCAATGAGCTTGTCACACACACTGAACACCTGAGCTGTGCACAGGGAATGCCTTGTGCAAGTGCGTTCCCGGCAGTTACTCACTGTAATGCTGATGCTGCATTACTCACAAGCTGATCGTGTAATGCAGTGCTATTTGTGTTCCCTGCCACATAAGATACTCGCATTAATAAGCTGCAAAGTTGATGGGTACAGTGGGAGCAGCTTTTTACCCGAAAACCGAACAATAAGCTAACAAAATGTCCTTGCCCTGCAAATGCCTGCTGGCAAGATGTAAGCAAAAGCTAATGTGGCTTGCAAGATCACACTTCTTTTACAAGAAGGGGATTTAAGTGTATGGCACAACAAGCAATATGGAAAAATGAGGCGCTCAACAAAGTTTGACAGCCATAGGTTCTTGCGTGCATGATCGATGCAAAAATGCCAGCCTCTGCTCATGACATGTGGCCATTAAGTTTCCCTCCAACCTGTCTGGCATTCTGCATCTATATAATCACTGCCTAGCACAGTTGCCTAGAAAAATGTTCCCTTGGCACATAACACACACCAACACACACAAGCACACTGCAGTACCACGGTGGGTAATACGTGCTGCTAGCTTGGCACACAGAAGCTGTACAAGGCTGACTTTGACATAATAAGAACAACCCTAGCTATTCTGCGCCTACATGTTGCGGTGCCACAAGGTATGATGCTAATGACGCAGGACAAGGACTGAACTGCACGCAGCCCTTTGTCCCACGGAAGGAAGAACGAGCTCGTTGTAACACTAGTTGCAAGTGTGCCCATCAGTTAACGTATACAATAAAGGCAGAAGTCACACTGAACCGAAGCACAGCAACGAGACCTGTGATTTTCCTTGCTAAGCATTTTCGACTACTACTCTATACCAATAATATCCAAGGGTTCTGTTTAATCCCAATGCCGCACACAGTAAAAACGGTGTGCTATAGTTGTATTGACAAAGCAAATATAAGCAGGTCTGCACTGACACCCTGACAACCCAAGTCATTCAACTTGGCAAGTCAATTCATTCCAAATTTTCATTCATCCGACTGCTGCAGGTGTTTCAACAAGCTGACAACACATTTTTGTAAGGTAGGGCTTGTCTGACAATGCCCGCCATGTCGCAAGAAATAACACCCCAATAGATGCTGAAGACAATACCTCAATTTGCGAAATTAACAGTACCAAATGCCGAAGTGTGTCAAAGAATAATTTCCAAGATGCTTAGCCAAGAATGTCATCAGAACTAGCCCCTGCCTCCACAAACATGCCTACAGTGACAGCACAAACTGACAACAAATCACAAGCACACACACAGTTGAGTGGCCACTATCATGATGAACAGATTTCTTTACAACAGCAATCACTTGCACCCGACAGCAGGTGCAAGCTAGCCCAACCCAAATGTAAAGACTGTTTACAAGAATGGATTACTGCTGCTATTTGTTTCTGGCACTTATGTGCTGCTGGCCTTTATAGAACTCTTTTATAGACAGACCATTTTTATCAGGTTACATTTGTTCCAATTTAAGCTTACACATCATGTGCAGCTGTCTCTGTGCTATGTGCTCACAGCAGTTGAGTGAGTGAAATTAATGATGGAATTGTGGGCTGCTTGCAACACATCACTGTTCAGCGTGCTGGAGGCTATGTGTCTCGAATTACAAGCCCACATGCCATCATTCCTCAGCAATTCCAGTTGAGAAGCTGTCCATGCTCCCCCTTTAATAGGACCCTCTAACCGGAATTGATCCCAGATGACTGTGGGTGCTTTGAACTGAACTAGGGCTTCAGCTATAAGTGCTGTTTCAGTTGCATGCATGGAAGACCCAAAAGATTGAGCGCCTGGTTTTTCGCGAGTGGGAGTTTCTCAACTGGGCTAGACCAAGGAGCCATGATGTTTGTGGCCTCATAGGATTACTGACGTGCTATGTACAGACTGAGAATTGTGACTGTAGGATGGGCACATCAGCCCAGGAACTGTGAGGATGGGGCATGACACACACACACACACACACAAGATGTTTTCCTCTGCCCACAAGGCATGACTTGAGGTTTCAATCCAGCACGTTCGAACTATTGGGACAAGCGTGCAACACATAAAACACGCGCACGCACAGTTGTTGGAGCCCACCGCCGACAGTTCGTCTGCCAAGTGGTTGTTAGTGGTTGGAGGGAGAGGGGCAGCAATTCAGGGAGGAGTAAGATGAGCGAGCATCATCATCAGCAGGAGCAGCAGCAGCAGCGTGCGTGACAGAGCCCGCCACCGTTATAAGGCCATGAGCAGGACCAAGAGGGACGGCCACAAACCTAGGCAAGGGCCGCCAGCGCCGCAGCCATGCGCTGCCGCGCCACTTCCTTCGACGGGCTTGCTGCTAGACACGCCGGTGCCACGGGCCGGGTTCTCCCGAGTCCCGTGCACCGACAGTCCCGTTGGCAGACTCTCCGCTGAAAGACAATGGGTCCCTGAGCACGCGCCCTCATGCGGCCGAGCATGGCCGAGCAGGACTGAGCGCATGAACCCTTGAACAACTGCCATAGTCTCTACCGATCACTTTCAGCAGTACCTACGCATAACATAACCAACGCAACATGACGATATGTGGTGCTGAAGCATGTAGCATGTGCGACATCTCTGTTGCACATGCTGCCAATACAGTTGACAAATGCACAACTTGAACACACTTTTTTTTTGCCACATTTGTCTACCTGGCATAAACAATTGGAACGCACATCAAGCTACGTACCCCAAAGTGATCGATTGAGAATACAGCCCTTGGCTATCTTGGTGAACAGTGGCCTCTCTCCCTTAACAGTAAGCTTCTTTTTCAAGCAGGATTTTCAATAAAGCTTGGAAACTGTGGTGGTTGACTGTGCAATGGCTGCTCACAAAACATTATGTTGTGTGGTCAAAATACTCAATTCTTTTCTCAAAATTCAAAGAAAGCAGCATTTTCCAAGGTGGGAAAAACCATTCAGACAACCAGAGTGCCCTGAGCTTAGCCACAAACAGGTGGTTCTCTAGTTAGAGGCTTCACTTTGTGGTTCAAGGCATTTGCAAGTGCTGTACACATCTTTTGCTTCAGTCACTAGCTGCCCAATAAATCTGATAGGAAATGCCAGCAAGGAGCTATGTCTCAACACCAGTAAGAATATGGGCAGCTTGCATAACTGCTGATACCTGCATACTGTACAAACCTTAACATATAAAACTTGAACAATCTATGTTTATTGCAGATATTACAGCAAAAGAAAAAGAGTTAATCATAATCACTTTAGCAGCACTTTGTTCTTGCTCACTCTGTTGTTTTCTGACAATGCCTGTTGTACTAATTCCACTCATTGTTAATGCTATCCAGAGCAATATAATGGAGAGAATTAAGAATGCACTAATTTGAAAACTCATAATTCAAAAGGCACATATTACATGGTAAAATAAAGAAGGTTCTCATATTACACAGATGTAATGCTATATTGGCAGTATGAGTGATGCCTTCAATTACCAACATTGTTGAAGTGTCCTTGTAACATTGAGCCAAGGTTGTTGAATAAAGCAATCCAGTTTTTAGAGACAGCACTAAAGTTTCTGATGGTAGATTACACAAGTAAGGCCTGCTTTTTTCAAGGCATCAACACCAGCATTATTCTATAGCAGGTTACAAAACTACCAACAATGTTTGATATATGTATACTGCGATGTAACATTTTCTTGCCCTCACCTGACAGTTGAGTCACAAGACACATGATCAGTTATGCCACACACATGGCCATACTTGCAACCATTAGATAGAAGTCACTGAGCATGTGCTGGTGGGCTAGTTGGTTAAGCATGATTACAAAGACGGCGCCGAATAAAACAACTTGTCTCGCTTGTCTCGTGTCTCCCTTCTTCGTGTGTTGTTTTATTCGGCGCCGTCTTTGTAATCAATTAGATAGAAATTGAAAGGCCACAGAATTTGTCAATTCGACTTCATATTTGTCACCCTGTAAGAGCACCATATTTTACTTAAACTTTAGCTTTTCCACAACTGCATGTCAGTAAAAACATAATGCCAAACATGCAGTTCTATGAAAAAGGTGAATTTCCACCCAGTCTGTGTGCATAGGATGTAAATGTACTGAGCAAAGCATTGGTTACATGTTACTAGTGCCAACTCCAACTCTGAACTTTGGGCTGCATACCTAGACTGTGAAAATTCACATTTCTCAAGGATGCCTTGCCTTGTGAGCTTTAACACCGATAACAGGTCTATGTGTTTTCTTTAAAAGTGATTTATTGTTCTCATGCTTCGGTGGTCACAAGAACCAAGATAGTCTATGCACTGCAATAATGTTGAGAAATGTGTGAACAGTTTTAAAACAACTACTTATTGCATTGTGGCTGCTACTGACTGCTACATAAAGTGAACACATCATAATTTGCAAGAAACTTGAGAGTGCATTGTTCTACAGTTGAACGATGAAAAACATGTGGACTTTGCACTGTCAATAAAGTGCACTCCACAAACTCAACCGTGCTAAATAAACTGAGTCAAGAGAAGCTAAATCCTTGTTCGCAGCAAAAATACATGGTGTGATAAAATAATGATATGCAATGCAACAAAAGGAATTAGGGCAACATAAGATAATCCTGCACTTCCACACCAGCTGTTCTTCCGGCTCTCCAAGGAAAGTTTTCCCATAAGAACAAATGTCTCACTCAATAATTCAAATTTGAATAATTCAATATTCTGACAAAATCAAACCTCAAAATTTTGGTTGGCCCATTATGTTTTCAATACATTTTGAAGTCACCATATCCAAAGAACTCAAATTACATTTAGTATTGGTATTCATGATAACATTAATGTTGGTGGGTGCCACTATGAAATTCCATTAGTATTAACTTTTTCACAGCAAAACAGGCCTGGCAACAATGTGTATCTGTTGCATAGCTGCATATATATGCCCACGCAATAAGCCATAAATCTGTCCTGGATCTTGCATTAGTAGATACTGAATAATTCAAACTTCTTTTAAATTATTCAGATAGCTTTAGTGCCTGAGAATTTGAATTAATGCAAGTTGAATATTCACTTGCAGTCTTGTTGGTCGTGAAGCATCAATAAGTCGTAGCCAATGCTTCTCAGCTCAGCAATAAGAACGCTGTGCTATGCAATAGACAAGTTCAAGCATCATACTTCTCGATGTACGGTGGGTGCAGCAGTGTTAGTAATGAAGCCACAACACAGGGGCAAGAGAAAGTATCACAAAAAGCATGAGTACGTAGAAAGCATTTCTTGCATGCACCTTGCAGCAGCGTCGCAGTGACCCCAGACACGCGACAACGTGCACACGAGTCAAATGCTTACGTTCGATGAGTTCGCTTTTTGCCTACGAAAACAAATGACCACAGCACAGGGGGGATGTCAGAACATAGCAAAAGTCCAGCGAAAACCAACAAACCTACGGGCATGTAAGAACAAAGTAAACTCAAACAAGGAATCGGCGCAATCACTATACATGCATGGTTTATGATGGCATGCAACAAGAGTACAGATTCAAGGAAAAGAACAAGCAAGTGAGGATGTAAAAGAAAAAAAAATGCTGAGTTAAAGTGACAAAGCAATAACAGGCTTGACAAACACAGACTCCATGAAAACCACAACACATTCCATAAATGCACAAAAAAATCAAAAGAAAATGGCACACACCAAAGAAAACCTAGAGATTATAGAATGCTGGTCCAATAAGAACAAGGTGCACACAAGGTGCTGGAACATGACATCTCTTAACAACAATGATGATGCTACCACTAAATTGGTGCTACAGCAGTTAACTTGTGTGGCAGGTCCTGGTCACATTAGGAGCAAACATTTTCAGCAATCATAGTTTCAAGTAGAACCTTTACTTATACAAAATATAGCTGCAACACTGAACAGTAACAAAAAGAAGTTGTGACTTGACTTGAACACAAATGCAAATAAGCTCTAACTAGTGAAATGTTGTCCTGGCAAAAAACCACAGCCAACAACAATGTGTATGCTGTAGATGTTTGTATATATACTAATACTGCAGAGCAATAATTTGTGTGCACTGCTTTTAAGTCAACAAGAGTACTTGTTTTAGACCGCACATGATCTAAGGAAAATGAAAACTGGAACACCTAGCTTGAAGCTAAGGCTGTTTTTAGTAAAATGTCTTGAGCATGTCAGAGTTGCATACACATGAATGGTATATTCTGGTGCCAATTTCCACAATGAAGCTCCCATAGCGATACTCAATTACTGGTCAGAGAAGAAGCATTGAGGCTCATTCTACAATGCCTAGAAGTGAAGTTATGGCCACCTGTGTCATCTCTCAGAAATTCCAATAAGACAAGACCCAACATCTGGTAGAATCCTCAAAATATGTTCTCAATCAGCTAAACAGCTGCTGAGATTTCCTTCAATGAAGTTTCAATCAAATATAACAATAGGGTGCCTCTGAGTACCACACTTATTTATTATAGGGAAGACTATATTAGAAAGGGACACCTATGGTACAGTTTTCTTAAAGCAGCACTTGTATACGTAGAGGAAAAATTGTTTATTAAATGTCTATGAAAAAAACTTTCATGCACAACTAAATGAGCTCGAACAGCTGTATGAACAGAAATTTCATTCTAGCATCTGTATTGTCAAAGATAAACAGTTCAAGCTAGTGTTGCCAATTCTACTGGGACTCCATTAAAAACGAACACTCGGTATCTGCAATAATTGTTAGATACTTTCTTGAATCCACAGTCAAATAAGAAAAGCTTCATTTGCAAAGTGAGCTAGAAGCTCACTTTGCTGTGGCTAAAGGTTACCTAACAAAAACCTGCTAAGATGACAATTCTGGTCATCAGTGACGACTATGCACTGATGTTCTCCACAGTGAAATATGGGCTGTGCATTACGCAACAACCAAAACAGATCGATACACATTGAGCTCACAAGCAATGTCCCTGCAACTGAATGCAGGGTCCCGCGATACGAAGTCGTCGGAGCAGCACACAAGAAAGCTGCAGCCATAGCAGTGCCTCAGGTTTTCTACTTGTAAGCAGCAGTCATTTGCTAAATGCATTCTGGTAAGATGACTGGATGGATAAGCAGCTGCCACACGAAGGAAACATGGTGATGAGATTAACGCTGAAACCCTTCTCTCTGCTAAGCTGACAACTTGACGGAATTGCTAGGCAATTTTTGTTGCAACTGCAATACTATACCTATTCACACAACTCTCAAAAAACTTTTGGTCACCAGTGTACGAGAGCATGCTCAATGCATTTGTGAATTTATCTTAACAAAACTGGTCCAATCACTTGTGTTTCTTGGGCAAGTCGGCACATGCAGCAAGGGCATTACTTGAGCGAGTTGACATCAGAATGTGAGCCCAAGTGCTGTTAATTCTTCCAGCAGGCATCGCCAGAGACTGGGAATGAGGAGGCGTCAATAAAGGTATGCACTATGCCAAATACTAGCCAACTGCAGCATGTGGGTTCTCAACATGGGTGAAAGCTGCATTTTTTAAAAAGCCTTCCTGACAGCTACTTTGTCTTTGAATTAGCATATCAGGAATGCAAATACCGAAAGGAGGAAGAAAAGAAAAAAGAAAACAAATTATCAAGGCTGTAGTACCATCCTGAATCAGGCAACAGTTTTCTAGAAGGGCGTCAAGTTGAAAGTATCTTACCACTGTTGTAAATACCATTTATGTTCCCTTGACATAGTGTAATATATGGATATCACACGTCGTATCCTTGACTCACGTCCATTGTGCTCCTCTATTGCTACCTGCTTTAATACGTGAATTCATGTCCCAGCACATCACATTCCAAAGCTCTGACTTTCAGACACAGCCAAATGGCAGCAGACAAAAGCAACATAAAGGCAGCGGCTGCATGAAACAAAAACAACAACAACAAAAAAGCAAAACAAAGGAACACCGAGGCAGCATTCTACTCTTTCCTCGCTGTTCAAGATGCCTCAGGCAATCTGAATGTAGTAGGTGGGCTGGGGCCGGAATGGTGAGAAGGCGTTCTGAAGGACATGCACTATCTGCCGGACAAACGTGATGGGCTCACCTGGTCGGCGCGAGTCGGAATGAATGAAGTTGTCGAGTGACTCATGGTCGCTGGGTGGCCGTCCTAAAGAAGGCGGAGGCTTCATAGGCCGGTACACGGGGAATGCCTTGGATGTCGGCGCAATGGGAACCAATGGTGGTGATGGCCGAAGGGTCGTCGGTGCCTTGGTCGTGGTCCTTCGAGTCGTCTGAGGAGCGGCGGGTGTGGGCAGTGCCTCCTTTTCATTCTCCTTTTCTGGCACACTGGGGTCACTCCCATACTGAGGTGGAGGGTGCGCACCAGCACCCGCTGACCACACCTCAGGGTCCTCGGTCGTGCCATACAAGATCAAGGACCACTCCTTTAAGGTAGCTTTTCCTACAGGCAGAGAAAAATTTATAAAGTAAGTCGCACAGTCCCACGAGCTGTGGGACTCAGCTGTGTCATCGCCTCCACCAATGTGGCTGGCTGAGTGCTGATGCTTTTTTTCCACCATGTACTTCAATAAAAGTAGAGATAGCCATCTTTCTGACTGCTTACCAAAGTAGCGTCCATCGTTGTGTACTTCAAGCTTCCAACGCCCATTGGGGCTTTCGCCCCATGTGTGGACACTCATAAAAGGCCAGGCCTGGAAGCCTGACCGAGAATTGTCAAGAGGCCTCTGGGCTAAGAGGGTCGACCTGCAATGGTAGAAGCTATAGTCTAGGAACATACATCTGAGCACACAGACATGAATGAACCATCTCATTAACGAGTCTTGCATGATTCTGCACGTGTGCATGTACATTTTTCATGGGGCACAAGCCCGGTGGAAACTGCAAGCACTTTAGTTTGAGGAAAGAATATGGCCGATGCAGCATGGTACCATGTTGCATCACCATTGAATGTGTTATATATAAATAAAGCTGAGAAAAATGCATACAAACTGACAAAACAAAGATCTGAGTTGCACAAACTGAATAGAAGATTCTCAATGTTCATTAACATTATTTCATAAACAGAGGAATTGTAAGAACTGGAAAATTGAGAATGAGGTCTACTGCATTTTTTGCAAGTTGCTTTCACCCACAGAAGATTGTGTTACCTTGCACATAATTAACATGAAAGAAAGACAGCACTGCTGCAAAGGAATCAATGTAGCGCTGTTACTTTATTTACCCTGCCGCCATGAGAAAAGTACACCAAGTGAAGAAGACTTATTGAAAGGAGTTGTCTACATCTGGGCACACAACTTGCACATGCATAGATCATGAAGTAATGTTTCTAAATGTATTCAGTGCACCAAACCTTCCGTGGGTATGTAATTCAAATGGACAACTAGCAGCCTGGCCATGTCAAGTATCGTTATCGTGCTGCAGCATTTGGCTGTTGTAAGTACAGTTATTAGGATGCTATATGTGCTACTATTCCAATTTCATGCACTGCTCTAGAACCAATCTCTGTCTCTCTCTCTCTCTGTGCAATGCATCTTGCAACGCCATAATCAACCACAACACAACACAAGCATTCTTGAGCCATACGAAACCTCCCCATGGAAAACATCTTCATCCTCCATGATGATGTCAGTGCTAATACACTTACACAAGTGGACAAATGGAATGTGGTAGCTCATTGCAATAATAGTTCTGCATAGTTTAGCTGAATACAATATCAAGGCGTTGCCATCAGCACTGCTGTTCAACTTTACACCTTCCAACATTACAGAATATGGACGTGTACTGTTGCTGAGAGCACCAACACTCGCCATCACGGCTAATGGGTAAGCCCAGCAACGCCACAAGTTTGAATCAGAACTTCACTGACATGGCGCAAGATGTACATGTCCTGCAGGATGTCATTTAGCACCACAATAATCATGGCAAGTTACTTTAGAACTCAGTGAAGGCCACACAATCTTCTAGGCTAACACACCTATGAATATACTTTACAGGTCTTTGCCAAACATGGTTTAGTAGATAACCTTGCAAAATGACAAAGTAAGGCTGCTTGTCAAGAAAAAATCCCCTGGAGTGGGTGAGCTGTGCCCGAGGTAGAAGTGCGCTACCTTGTTCCTGCAGGTGAGGTGAGGTAAATGTGCATGTCACCCCTCCGTGTTGCAGACAACGTGACCTTCGCTTGAACATGCTCCAGAAAGCGGACGTTTTCGCAGTTCACATTCAGTTTTAGCTCTACGTGACTCTTGGGGGATATCAACCTGCAATGTGGCAATAAATAAAGGAAAAATAATAAACATTACCGATGCATACACATCACACAGTACCAATGTTGGAAATCAGCACAGGGAATGATGTTACTCACTTGTCCATGGGCTGGGCTCTGACCAAGCACGTCTTCTGCTGTGGCACGGTGGTCCACCTTTTGGCTAAAGCCACCATGGCATCCGCATCCATCAGGCCATATCCAAACGAGTGGCTCACTGGAGAATTCCAAGCAGAAGGAATGAGCTGCTTTCTACAGTGCACTTACTATTTCAGGCTATCAAAGTTCTGATGTTTCAATGAATGAATGAATGAATGAATGAATGAATGAATGAATGAATGAATGAATAAATAAATAAATAAATAAATTTAGAAGGGTTAAAAGTTGCAAAGGTCTTCCACTAGGTCGATAATCTTTTTGTCCTATTTGAAACCAATGCCTTGTCTTTCCATGCCTCATGGACTCAAATTTTTGACATTTCTTGTAATTGTCTTTTGCTGCTTGCTTTAACTTGTGAAGTTCCTGAAGGTGGGTCCATTAGATTCTTGGATTTAATCTTAATGTTGTGTCCTAGCAACATTTGTTGGGCGTATGAACTGCGTGCTAACAACCATTGATCCCTTTTGGGTCTGTGCACTTGGTCGTAAAGCGGGCCATTGCAAAGAACTGCTACATACATGACCTGCAAAGTCTTGGAACGTGGAGAGCTGCGATTTGTATACTACCTAGCCAATTTCATACCTTGCTACCAAGTTGCAGCATGGTGTGCTCAAAACTCCGACATGTCAGGTGCATGAGCTTCATAACAATTCACCACGCAAGAATAACAGCTGTGGAAATGCTTGAGGTGTGCATCACGTGCTGCTTGGCATGGTCTGACACAGTCGCTGGGTCCGCCCACTGACGGCACTGTTTGTTGGACAAAGAGTGTCCGTTTTCCATGGTCTTTGTTACATGTGGCAGCGTACAATGTCCTATGTATGTTTCAAGCACTTTGAATGCGATAACTACACCCAGAACTCAAAACAAAGCACAAGACTGGCAAGACCCATGTTTCCTTCTGTGGTGGCATCTTTTCTGTACAACCCAGCGAACTTTGTTGACTGCTGTCAAGTTGTGCCACAGTGCATTTAAAGCTACAGGCTGCCAGTCCCATAAATGAAAGGCACATAACACTGCCAAACACGTCCTCAGTAGAATTTATGAAATGCCAGGAACCATTTTTCCCTGTTGGTTCACAGATGTCATGCACAGCTTTCATTGCAGTTTTATATGGCTATGCCCACTTGCAAATCCAAACGATAATGTCCTTTATTGAAAGTTGCTTCAGCTATAATGAAGATATTGTATCCTTACTGTACATCAGCATTGTGCAATGCAAGTGAATTAAAGTGACCCTCTTGCCTGAGAAGTCTAAAGGTCTACTGCAGAGCACCCCGTCACAGATCCATTACTCCACTGAAGTACTGCAGTAACAACTGTGCATTAATACAGCTAGTCTATTGGAGGCAACAAAATGCAGACTAACTGGGTACATTTGAGGAAACAAACAAAAGAGCCATAAGAAAGAAGCTATTTGAAAAGGTCATGAAGGTCACGAAAACATCATAAAGGTCATGAAACGATTTCACAGTGTACATCACCATGCTGTGTATCATGCATGTCTAAGTTGGCAAGATTAAAGATAACTTTGGAAAACAATAGCGCAGTATGTAAGCTGCGTATTAAAATAAATAAGTAAATAAATAAATAAATAAAAAGAAATTAGAATAGGATGTTAGCCCTTACCGTTGCGTCCAACTCCGTTTTTCTGCCAATCACTTGTGTGCAGGTTGGCGGGCTTAGCAGTCCTAACAACTATGTGTTGCATGTCTCTCCATGTCAGTCGGCGACTAACAAAAGAAGAGTGCCAGCAAAACAGTTTCAACAACATGCTCTCATGAAACGACTTCGCAGTGTACATCACCATGGCTGTGTATCATGCGTATCTAAATACCAGGACACAGATCCCCATTCAATATTAGCAATCTAGAAACCTATAATTTGGACATGCTTGATTATTTGGACGGCTGTGCAGCACCACCAAAGGCCCCGTAGACTTAATGTATAGGTACAACTTAAGTTTCGGACACTGTACAGCGCGTCGCGCAACAATTTGGACTACGACTGCATGGCCGTGTCGAAATTCGGTCACTGAATCGAGCAGAAATAGCGATCCTTTTATTTTGATACGTCGCTAGCGCCCCCTAGAAAGCGAAACTAGCGAAGCCTAGTGGACCTAGTCAATCGCTGACTGCACTGAAACCGCAGGACAAGATAAGCCAAGGCACTAAGTCATAAAGGCTGCATTTTCGATGTGTCGTGCAAGTTTCGTTCTTATCATCCACCATTCATAACCGGCTGATCCCACTGATAACATGGATGAAAGCAGCGCTCTAACCACTGACCAAATTGGAAAAGCGTGACAATTGGACGTTCATTTTCGAATATACTTTCACTTTCGCGATATTTCGCGTCACCCCAGAGTGCTCGAAGATGGAGGAGACCGATCGAGAACCAGCCGAACACAGGGTTGCTCGCCCTGTGTTCGGCTGGTTCCTTCTTTCAACCAGCCGAAGACAACGCCACTCGCGAGAGCGCTCTAGAGCGCTCAGAAACGACCAGCTGAAGATGCCATGAGAAAGTGGTGATTCGAGAATACGGCACACCATTTTTGGCCACATGTGGAATAAGGTCTTATTTTCAGGCGAATCCGATATTTCAGACTCCCACTTTTTCGAACCTGTTGGCAGTCCCCGTCGAGTCCGAATTATCGGTCGGCGACTTTATTAGACATTAGAGGAGTCTGTAATCAGAGCCAAGTTGCAATGGCTGTCCATATGTGTATTATATAAGCGACTGAAACCACAGTGCAAAAAAATCTAAATGGCTACGCTTTGCGTCATTTAGCCCTGCTATATAGAAGCCACAGCTTGGCTTTTAGCTGCATCCTAGAATATAGAGACCTCCAGGTTTATTTTTGACGCGAGACAAAATCTCAGCACATAAATTACTTCGCATTACGCACCAACAGCAATAGGGCTACAACTGAGAATCAAGCTTGCGACCTTATGTTTTAGCAGTGGAATAACAGTTACCAGGCCACCATGCTGGGTCACTTTGTAAATGCTGGCAGATTCTTAGTGCTTCGGCCTATGAACAGTGACCACAAATGTGGTATTCTATGAAACCAAGTGCAGCTAACCCATTAGCAATCGCAATATGTTGATCGACATCTTTATGAGTTGGAAGGAAGTGCTCATGACAGCTACCGCAGTAAAAATGTAAACACCCAGCGATCGTTAGATAAACATATCTGTCGAGCAATTTTTTTAGTATGTAATGTCCATAGCGTAAATAAAATAAGGCACATTAAGCGGGTGCAATCTTGCACGCACACTCATGCAAGAAACGGGAGAGTGGGAAGCACAGGCACAGGCACAGGCTATGGGGGGGGGGGGGGTTCTCCAGGGCTGGAGCCCCTCCAAAGTTTTCTGGGGGAGGGGGGGGGGGGGCAGCCCCTCCGGCGATGTCGAAGCCTCCCCCCCCTCCCCAATGTGTCATAATCAGAGTTCTGTTACCCACATCATTTGAGCTTTCTTTTGAGTTGCCTCTAGCTTTTCAGTTAAAATTTTATTGTGGCTAAAAGCCTACTGCATCATTGTTGGTGCGGACGTGCATGGCTTTTAATTCATAGTTTCGCTTTATTTCTGCAATTTCTGACAATAGGAGGACAAGCACATTACGCCAGTGGCGGCTACCTCATCCGTATTTTTTCACCTAAGCATTTTCTTTTTTAATTGCCACTGTGAACAGCAGGCACAGACACAATATATGTTAACATAGACACAGGACAAAGTTTACTATATCTTAAAGAGAAGGCGGTAGTCAGCTAACAATTATCTTTTAACAGTATGTATAGCTTGTGCCTAGGGAATGAATACGTTGCTGTATTTTCGCCTTGCTTGAAATTGCCTTACATGCTTTTTTTGACCCTTAAAAAAATCCCGAAGACTTCAGTGACCACTTTGGCACAGTCTTTTATCAACGGCATATGTAAAGCACGTGAATGATATATATCCAAGTATTGCTTTTCTTTCCAGTAGGCAATGCCAACGACTTATTTAAAAAAAATCTCTTCTAATGATTTACAACATTTATTAGGGATGGAAACATTGCCACTTGCACGCAGAGGTCAAAAATATATATTATTCATTCAGTAACCGAAATGAGGCCAAGCCGGATTCACTCGAAAGCGGAATCAATAGAAGTCGTGTGCAGCCGCATCGCAAAATATCAGACAATTCTTCGAGGTCACGCGAAGTTTCCTCAAGTGCAACTGTTATCAAAGGTAATATATATGGGCATCCAACTTCTCTGTTCAAATTAAAGTGACACCGCCAATGTAGTCTGCCTTCCTGAATGCACAACTTGTAATCAACAGCATACCGGTCACAAGAACCTTTCAGGATATGATTTAATAACCACAGGTCAAAAGGAAAATGTCTTTCAAACCTTTCCGTATCCAAACATGTCAACCTTCCCGGTCACTCTTTAAAAAAAAGAAAAGCGACCTAAAAGTGACAATATTGGAATCAGGTTTTCGCTCACACCACGAACAGGAAATTTGCGAGATCTAGCTTATGTATAAGTTTAATACCGCCGCCTCGGGTATCAATGAAAGGATCAGAAGACTGTCGTGCTTGCCTTCTATTAAAACAATGCAGTTATATCGAAAGTATATTCCTTGTAATCTAACCACGACGCATGTAAAACGGTCTTGCTTTGTGCTGATACGTCCGCATGTCCTTTCTCCTTTACTCTGGAGCTGCTATTATGTTGCCTGCCCCCTCCACATGGCTAGTCTGTGGTCGAGTGGCATCTTTATCTTTAACGATGACGGCCCCTCGAGACTGGGGAAAGCACTGCCTTAGGGGCGGCTAATTGCACACGCATGTTTTCCTCCTTCAGCCACCGTACAAAGGATGTTTCTTTTTTTTTTCTACCAGAGCGAAGCTGTAAGCCTGTAGTTTGGGATTTCTTAGTCTGTGCCCACCAGAAAAAAAGAAATGAAGAAGAAAAAGAAAAATAGAAAAGAAATAAAGAAAAAAGGAAGGAGAAACAGATCTCAAATGGCAGTTGGAAAAGGGGTTTGTGTTTCAGCGTAATATAATTGTTTTCTCGTATATTCTAATTACAATCTGTAAGTCGTGCTTTACGAATATTGGGACGCATTTTACCTTGAAACATTCAATTAGTTCAATAACGCACTTACGCTAGGCGGAGGGCCTGCAAGAACGAGGACATATGCTGCACTTCCACACATGTGCGTGCGTGCATGACATACACTGCTTCTGGTGTTGTTGCTTGTGTAACGTCTCCTAACATCGGAAACAGTTTCACTGTACATCCACTTTCACAGGGCGGAATGGAGGTGGAATGGAGCGTACGCTCTTAACTGACTATAATTCATTATAATTGGAGTGCATACGGCAGACATTGTCAGATCCTGACTGGAAGCTAACCACTATCATTAAACGAAAGTGTATAATCAATGCATTCTACCGGTGCTAACATATGGGGCAGAAATTTGGAGATTGACAAAGCTTGAGAACAAGTTAACGACCGTGCAAAGGGCGATGGAACGAAGAAAGATAGGCGTAACGATAAGAGACAGGAAGATAGTAGTGTGGATCAGAGAGCAAACAGGGATAGCCGATATTCTAATCGACATTAAGAGAAAAAAAATGGAGCTGGGCAGGCCATGTAATGCGTAGGTTAGATAACCGGTGGAAGATTAGGGTTACAGAATGGGTGTCAAGAGAATGGAAGCATAGTCCAGGAGGACAGAAGACTCGGTGGGGTGATGAAATTAGGAAATTCACAGGCGCAAGTTGGAATCTGTTGGCACAGGACAGAGGTAATTGGAGATCGCATGGAGAGGCCTTCGTCCTGCAGTGAACTTAAAATAGGTTGATGATGTGTGTATATATATATATATATATACACACATACATATATATATTCGATTATTTATATAGCCCCGCCCCCTCTGCCTATGGTGGGAAGTACACGATGGTTACTTACTTGGCTTCAAGTGCGAGTGCACAAATTCCCGCCGCTAAAGGAGCTGATGCAGACGTTCCCGTGTGAGTGGAGGTGCAACCGTGATGCAAATCTGTCGTGATCTAGATAGAGGGTTCAAAAACAAAGCAGGAACATTGAGGTTTGCACTTTTAAACAGCACTTAGTTTATGTTTGCTATATGCTAAATTAAAACATCTTCATTACTTAATGTGAACGTATTTTGTGATGTGTTTACATTATGTTTTATATATTATAAGTTTATATATATATATATATATATTATAAGTTATATATATATTATAGTTTGCATGGCCCAATCTTTCAACAAGAACCTTAGAATATGGAAACATATATTGCAGAAGCATCCTACAGAATGCAGCCTGTTGAATAAGTAGTGTCCATCTGGACAAACAACCCTACAAAACACCACATTAGTAAGTGGGCGAGAAATGCCAGTCAACACAAAACACATATCAGTGCATAGCAGGCCATAGTTAATTCTGTTCGCACTGTAATATTTATAAAGAGGAAAACAATTTTGATATTACAGTGAGCAAAATAACAAATAATTTATTGGGTAAACACATGACGTACACTTCTGAAGCTTGAGGCACAAGCTACTAATTCAACATTAATGTGATTGTCAAGAATCAGTGTCCAAATGGCTTACCTTGAATTCATATTGTGCTTTCGAATGTTCTGAATGCTACCGGCAAATGTATATGCAAAAAAGAATTATGAAAAGCTGCCTGAATGAGGAAAACCCAGCGAGCCAAACAAGAGAAATCTGCTTCGATCAACTGGTTCCAGTGATGAATCCTACTTTATGCAAATAAATAAACTACTACTACTACTACTACTACTACTACTACTACTACTACTACTACTACTACTACTACTACTACTACTACTACTACTACTAATAATAATAATAATAATAATAATAATAATACATAACAGGAAATTTGAGTCTCTTCCCAACAGCTATGGCACACAGATGGTTCTTCCTAATGTCACCTAAAAATTTGGCAGAGGGCGAAACTGCCAAATTTTTCCCACAAGCATTGACAGCAATATCAATGTTTAGTGTCGCACTCGGACTCCTAGGGCGACGTATTGCTACGACGCAGCACGCAAGGAAACTGCGACGCAAGGAAACTCGTCCGTGTCGTTTCTCCCTGCTTGTCCCCGTGAAAACCGCGCTGTTCTGTTTCAAAAGCAGAAGAGAAAGCGCTCTGGCAGCTACCAGGCGTCTCACGACGCATAGGCGTAATGAGGAGCGCCGTCATGGAGTGGCGTTGGAGGCGTCGCATCTCGATAGTGCGCGAAAGGATACCGACGGGAAACCGTCGCCGTTCGTTAGCAGCCAGTGAAATATTAGATAACGCCAGCTTGACGTTTACCGTCCGTTCCGCTCACTCTCCAGTGCACGCACACAGCAGATTAACAGGGACGCTAGTGCGCTAGTAGTGTGCGGGACAAGTGCGGTAAGTTGGGTGGGTTGGTAAAGTTGCGTAGCGCATTTCTTGCGGTGTTCATGATGCAATTGTATGTGTGCGCACGACGCTCGTGCCAGCAGCGGAAGGCATAACGCGCTGTCGTGGCTCCGCCACCATGTCGACTGAGCGGTACGTTGACGCTACGTGCACGTCGTTTTAGCCTCCAAACGCACTCTGCGTTTCAGAAGTCCCTCTAAACCTCCGCGGGCGAGCGTCGACAGCGGCACAGCACGACGACGGCGGCGGCGCGAACGCGAGCATCCGTATAATTATTATCGCAAAAGCTAGGCAAGAACTAGGTACCCGCCGGCGCTAACTCTCCAAGTGCGATAGCATACTAAGATTGTGGTGAATGTGATGTCTGAATAGCTAGGCGCGTGGGTCACGGGCGACCTTACAAAAAGAAGTTTATCACCCCCACCACACACTTATCAAAATACAATTCTCTCGTGTCGCTCTTTGAAACGCCTGGCGCGCGCGTCACGTGAAAGTTCTTCGCGCACTGCCGCCGCGAACTCCGATACGTATCAGTGCACTGCTTTCGGGATTGGTGCACAACTTTTCGTCATGGGAACGCGACGCATAGCATTAAAAAAAAAAACAAAAAAAAAACGAGGGTCTGCTATAACGCTCCACGAATGTCCACAAAGTGCAGAAACAGGGGGAGAGACAATGCAGGGAACGAAACACCGCCGGCGAACTCACAATCTGCCTCTCGCCCGTAGATCCCGAGCTGTAAGTGGTGGCAAGGGTGGAGGAGCAGGCCTCGCTGTACCAGGGCACCAGGCCATTTTCGGTGGCACTGCTGATGGACAGCGTCCAGATGGCGTTGGTGTAGCCGTCGCAGTTGCAGTTGTCGCGCTCGCGGCCCCCGTTTCCCGAGGCCCACACGAAGATGGACCCGAGGCCGCCGCGGCCGCGCTCGATGCCCTCGCGAAAAGCCCGCGTGGCCAGCTCGCCCGGACCGTCCACCGTCTTGCCGTCGTCGTCGGGTCCCCACGAGGCGCTGTACACGTCGATGTGCTGGTTGTTGAGCGCCAGCGATCGCGCCTCCACTACGTCAGTCACGTCTCCGTCCAGCATGCGCACGCCTTTGAAAGGAGAAGGAGGAGAGAAAAAGAAAGCATGCATGGCATGACGTATGTGATCGCGCAAGAGTACAACACGTCGACAGAATGCAAAACCACCCTAAGGCATTCCGAATTGCTATCTGATAAGGCGCCGCTAACAAAGGAGCTAAAGAATGTCAAGGCATCCCACACTGATAAGGTGCGACTTCTGAAATACTGGTCCGTTTTACCGGCAGCAGCTGTGGTTACGTACGCCAGAAAACTATGCAAAAGTGAAGGACTGGTGGCGAGGCCCCCCACAAGACTACCGAAGCGGATACCTATGATGCCATAGATATTGCAACAGTTGACACGGATGCTGGCTTCGCAAATTATATCCTCCTCACCCATCCACGTGTTTTTTTTTTTTTTTACATAGATGAAATATCGAAATAAGTGAAACGACCAAAGTGTTCATTTCATGCGGTCATCGCAGTCGCATTTGGCTCGCAAAAGAGAGAGAGGGAGAGAGAAAGGGGAAGGAAATCAACCTTATATTGCGGCTTCTTCCGCTTAGCCAAGCAAACGCTGATTGAAGATCCGCTAGTCAAGCCTGGTCTCTCTGAAAGCGGCATTAAGGTAGGGTGCTAAGTAAGAGATAGCCTACAAGCCTGAAGAGTATAATGAAGCTTATGCTTAACCTAACGCACTTTGTTGCAGTGACTTTCCTGGTCACATCATGCGACGGCAAACGGTCCACGCCTGACACCGCATACGCTCCATTCATTTATGTCAGAATGCGCACAACACACATGTATAGTATGCATCAATGTGATGCGGAACATGCAAATAAGGCATACGTACCTCCGATGCCCGCACCGAAAGCCACGCCAACCGCGCATATTGAATTGTTCTTCACGGCCGCCACTTCACCCGCGCAGCGCGTACCGTGCCTGCAAGGAAGAGAAAATAGACAACACAGCTAACACTGAATTCGATTCTACGGTAGAGCTGTTTTCAGAACATATTGCTTTTCTATATCTTTTTTCAAATACAAAAAGTTAAGTTAAACAGACCTCCAATTCATCTAACTCCCTCAAAAAAAAAAAAAAATTGTGGCTCACAGAACGAAACCACCATTGGGCTCGTTGCCATAAGGTGCAAGTGAACTGATGCTACAGGCGATGGCCGTTTATATTTGGGCTTGCGCCCAGGCTCTGCGTTGGTCGCATGCCTATACCGCTAACGGATGCGGCGATTAGCGTTTGGTAAGTGCAGCATGCACCATAGGCAGCATCAGAAGGCGTCAACTTTTATCGCGTATTGGTACAACGCCAGTCTTCGCATAATGGAGTCCTCACCGGCGATGCGTCTCAAGAAGCCTATACCGTTTCCATGATAAAACACTCGCACATTCAATTCGCGCGCGCAGTTATTGACTTTTGACACATCCCAACACAATCACCGAGGTGGACTTCTCCTTACAAGGACTCTGCTTGCAGAGAAGCCACTTTTGACGAGTGCTGTCCGAGTAAAGCAACCATGCATTGCAAGCTTTTGAGGCGCGTCGCATGTAATGTGATTCGTCCGTCATATTTTAACACTTTTGCGAGACAAAGTTTGTCTAGCAGTATAGCAGGCATGCCACGGTGTAACTGACAGACCTGTTCTTCCATGTAATCTGCGATCAACGGTATATTTGCTGCGCCAGTAACACTTCCGAGTAACGAGAGCGTCGAAACCATTCCACGAAACCGCGAATTGATATGAAAACAAGTCCAAGTTTCAAGCAGGCCCCATAGCCTCCTCGGTGCACGTTCACTACCAGCAACGACAGAAATCTTGCCCAGTGTGCTCTGCTGCGGTAATTGCGCTTAAATTGTCCGAAGAAATACGGTGTCATTCTGCGTTAACTTGACTTGGCTGTCGCCCTAACGTCTGAATGTCTCGTTATATAACGAAATAGGTGGTAAGGAAACAAGCAATAGCACCCATTTATTGATTCAGTTAATCATCGTCTGTCCCACTTGTGGATGTTCTCCCCACAATCAAAATGAAGAGCCCATGGAAACGGAAGGCTATATCTACCCAAGCCTTGTTCAACTACCGCAATAACTTGATGTCGCTTTTTCGCCCGTACTGTTACCAGCGTTCTAAATCCAAACGGCTTTAACCTGGCCCTCGTACCGCACCCTCCTCTTCTACGATCCGGGAGGCACACGTGGCCACCCCGATGTGCGCCTATTAGCGTTGCGCTATTTTTCCTCTTTTCTCCTCGTCAGCCTCGAGGTCATCCTTTTTGTCAATAAACAAGTCTATACTACTAGAGCGACTTGCACGGAACTAATGAGACTTAAGCCACCTGATCACAACATGGACGAACGTGTACGACTGCGATTTCATGAAACACCCGAGTTCTCTAAGGGTATGTTGCTAGCAGCGCGCTTTTAGGGAGCCTTAAATCTCGAGGCCTCATATCCAAACATAGAACGACCGCTGAGCTGAGATCGCGGCGTCGAGCGAAGAATGATGGAAGCAACAAAAATGTGACAGACAAGAGCGAAGACACAGAGAGAGAGAGAGAGAGAGAGACAGAAATGTGAAGAAAGAGAAAAAAAAAAGCAATGCAAGAAGGCTATCAGATGCACCACCAATGCCATGACGTGACCACCGACGATGGTGAAAGCGCAAACAATTTACGTGGCCTGTCGTGGCACGCGGTAGGGGGGGGGGGGGGGGGGGGGGGTGCGGAAGCACGCCACACGAACGGGCCGCGGGAGACGGCGGTTCGTTGATCGGCCGCACGCGAACCCCAAAACGAGAGGCGGGGTCGGAGGGCCACACAGGAAATACATTCACGACGTTAACTACAAAGACACAAACGAGAGGAGATCGAGGGGGAGCAGGGAATGATTGACTTCGTGAGCCGACCGCGAATGCGGCGAGCTCCCGCAGTGTCCACGTGCAAGAATGGACTCACCGGTTCGAGTCGACCAGGTCGTATCTCGGCTGAGGATCAGGATCGTGGTTGTTCATGTCCCAGCTGGCCTGGGGATCCTGGAAACGAGACGCCACGCGATTCAAGTACGAGAAAAAACACGAACACATCGACAGCTCACGTGAGGGAGCAAGCCCTGCGCGTTAGTCGCACAGAGGTTGGTTGGCAGAGAGAACAGAAAAAGAACGACTGGAGCCGGCGTAAAAAGGTGCAGACTATGAGCTTGACGACGTTACAACTGCCTTTGTCCTTCGCAATAAGCACAGGGGAGAAAGTCCGATAAGAACGCGAGCTCATTACATGTGCAAGTCCAAAAGAACACCTCAAAATTCGATTCTTCAAGGTTTCCGTTAACACTTTCTTAGAGTAAACCGCAACTTGCAACGTGAACTACGGTAAACGATTTTTCTTTACATTTAGAAACAGGAGCATTTGTAAACAATGTCTACACTCTCCGAGGCCGGGTAATGTGAGAACGCATCCCCACGAAAGGTCTCGACCAACACCAGAAACTGTGGCACTCACGTAGTTCTCGACCAAGTCCGGGTGGTCCTTCTCGAGGCCATCGTCCAAGATGGTAACTACCACGCCGCGCCCCGTGATGTTTTTCTTCCACACATTCTGCACGTTCATGTCCAACGACTTGCCGCGGTTCTGCGCAGACAAAAAGAAAAACGCATGCGTTAAGCTAATAACGAAGAGAAACGCACATTATTCGCACAGTTGACAAAGCACACATGCTAGTGAGAATAGCAAAGACGCCTGTACTGCGGCTGCTTGAGAGTATATCATTCGCGTGCGAAATAAATGAGCAATGTGGTAGCAGGCTAGGCATGCCCGCATATAATGAGATTACGAAACACATTCGCACGGGTGTTTTCTTGCTCAGCACGGTATAATTTGGCAGTACTCGTACTAGCAAAAGGCAAAGTCAAACAACTACACTTCGTTGTGGGCATCGTACACGAGCTAATAACACTAATGTAAAATAGTTGAGCCGATTCTCAAAGCCACACTTCGCTGAAGTGAGCTGAACTGGCGGAGATGTCCGGATAATTGTTGGCAACGTGGTGCTTCCTACGTAGACCGATACGTTTGATGCGCGAATGTCTTTGCGATCCGCTCCCGTCAGAAAGCAGCCACAGAAATCGAGACCGCAGCTTCGCGCTCAGTAGCAGAAGGTTGCAGCCGTTGAGACACAGCGGCCGGTTTTCGTACAGGTGGTGAAAAGCGGCGGTAGCATGAGACGACCAGTGATGAGGCGCTCAGGCGGAAATGAAAGATATGCGTTTGACCTGGATGAAACTGGACTACTTTCCAAGCAGCCAATACTGATTCCTTTGGCTGAAATCTACATGCGTGTGTATCGCCCGAGACGACGTAGTGTGTGCGAGTGAGGTACGATAACTATAGAGGGTTTTAACAGAGGTTTTAATTTAAATCGGTATGTGTAAATTCTCTATAATCGGGACGGTTCGAGTTGATCAATAGGCGTAAGCCACGGTGGCCAAAATTGTAACTTTGTTCTCCCCGAATTACATCTCTCTCTCTCTCTCTCACACACGCACACGCACACGCACACACACACACGCACACACACACACACACACACACACACACACACACACACACACACACACACACACACACACACACACACACACACACACACACACTATGTGGCATGTAACTTATCCACTCAGTAATTACATATATTTAACGGGAACGCACATGTCCAAATATAGGATCCCACATTAACTGGAATTAGATTACATGACTGCGATAGGGCATATGCCTAAACTATAGGCAACACAACGATATTTCAGTTAAATTAAGATAGCTTGGCTCTAGATCGGAGCGCGCCGCACGTTAACGTGTATACACTGCAGAGAGAAAAAGAAGTTCGCGATCATACATTTAAATGGAAAAGCGCATCGATCATTCCACTAACACTGCTGTTCCATTAGGGCCTTCTTCATATTAGATCTAACGTCATCATAATGGGTACTTCCGCCACAATTTATTAGGATACGGATATAACAGTGCAACACCAGCAGCTAATTTCGCCTAACAGCGCGCTACCCAGCGCCGCTGCTACCGGACTAGAAATCAACACAACCAAAACTATATTCGTAACTAACGCCTAAGATTGATAGATTTGAGCGGCAGGAATTATTACGAATACGCCAAATTTCATTTCTCAACGAGGCTACCTCAGAAAGGGGCTATTTCTGTTCACGCCACCAGTCGCTGTAGTTTCTGCGAAAAGCGGGAAAAGACGTGCACTGCTTCGGAGCACGGTGGTGAAGCCCAACCCGCAAGTTTTCACGATCGAATGGGCTTAACTAGTTAGGACTGTAGCAAAAGCGTATAAAGCGGCCTACAATGAAACAGGGCGGCCGCGATTGCCGCTTTTCTTTCTTCTCTCTTTAAATCTAAATTGCAAAGAGGGAAACGCACGTCTTTCCCTAAGGAACACCCCGAACACAACGAAGAGTGCAAGATCGATGTCGTGAAAGCAAGCGTATAAAGGGGCCAGCGGACAAATAAGCGGAACGTCTTTGTTCATCAGACGAGACACCCAGCAGTTCTCGGAAGGGTGAACCAGGAGACGGAGAGAGAAAACACAGACGCCAGCTGCAGATCGTGGCCAAGGAAAGCGCAGCGGACGCGCGAGGGTGCGGACGATGCCAAGCGAATCGAGGGAAAACGCAGTAAAGGGTCTCGCGAATAACCCTCACTCTCTGTGTTGCTAAGATGCGCGAACGTGTATCTGTATAAAGAAGAAGTTGGCACGGCGCTTTGGCAATGCAAGTGCATGTGTACATACTAACACGTCGGGCCATCCGGCTCATACGGCAGCGGCTGCAGGCATCGCGAAATCGACTTCGATGTCGGGCACGCGGCGAGAGAGACCTTTCCTCTTGTTTTTTATTTTGTACCAGGTAAACAGATCACGCTTTTCGCGCTACGGCTCCGCACACATCCGGCACACGTGGCCACCGGACGGTGGAGTAAGGAGAAAGAAAGTTAAGAAAAGCCAGAACGCGAAGCGCGCGTGACCCAGGAAAGAAGCGGTGCACAGAGGTAAGCGTATGCGTGATATAACGCAGAAGGACGGGTAGTCGGGAGGAAGAAATTGCAGGAGAGCCTGCTCGCTCGGCCCCGTGCGCTCGTTGAATGGCAAGCAGAGAAAAGCGAAATTCCGATACACATCGACCGAGAGGATACCTTGGCATGCAGCAACCCCAAACCATCCAACGCCAACCGCCCTACCCCCTTTTCACCTCTCCTCCCTTGCCAGTGCCACAGACTCTGGCAGTGGCAAGGGAATCAGCTCGTTCCTTCCGCCGATTCCTGTTTGCGTTGCTTATTCTGGGCCTGATGACGACGCGCACGTAGAAGACAGCGACAATCCCCCCCCCCCCCCCCTCCCCAGCCCTCTCAAATCCTAAGCTCACTATTGGCCAGTGCACAAGACGAGCAGTGCATGCCGAATTCGTTTCGTTTATGTCGTTTTCTCTCCGCCCCCTCCCCCTTTTTCTTCCGAACGGCATTGCGGTTCTTGTTTATATCGCAATCGTTCGCCGGGATCGCCCCACCCCCCTCCCCTCCCCCCTCGATTTCCTGGCGGAACGCACGGGTTCCGTTTCCTTTTTGCGGTGTACAACTTCGTTTTCTATTTTTCGATCTCTCGCTTTTCGAATGCGAGACGGCCGGGGAGGGTAGATAGAAGAGAAACGCAGGCGCTTCGCGTAATCGAAGGACCGCGGCGGCGTGCGCGGCAATTCCAAGTTCAAGCGAGAATGCTCGTGTATACGATGGAAGAGAAAGAACTGCCGGATGGCCGGTTAGCACAGAATGAGAACTACTGGAATCCCACGGACATTTTATATATATATATATATATATATATATATATATATATATATATATATATATATATATATATATATATATATATATATATATATATATGTATGTATGTGTGTGTGTGTGTGTGTGTGTGTGTGTGTGTGTGTGTGTGTGTGTGTGTGTGTGTGTGTGTGTGTGTGTGTGTGTGTGTGTGTGTGTGTGTGTGTGTGTGTGTGTGTGTGTGTGTGTGTGTGTGTGTGTGTGTGTGTGTGTGTGTGTGTGTGTGTGTGTGTGTGTGTGTGTGTGTGTGTGTGTGTGTGTGTGTGTGTGTGTGTGTGTGTGTGTGTGTGTGTGTGTGTGTGTGTGTGTGTGTGTGTGTGTGTGTGTGTGTGTGTGTGTGTGTGTGTGTGTGTGTGTGTGTGTGTGTGTGTGTGTGTGTGTGTGTGTGTGTGTGTGTGTGTGTGTGTGTGTGTGTGTGTGTGTGTGTGTGTGTGTGTGTGTGTGTGTGTGTGTGTGTGTGTGTGTGTGTGTGTGTGTGTGTGTGTGTGTGTGTGTGTGTGTGTGTGTGTGTGTGTGTGTGTGTGTGTGTGTGTGTGTGTGTGTGTGTGTGTGTGTGTGTGTGTGTGTGTGTGTGTGTGTGTGTGTGTGTGTGTGTGTGTGTGTGTGTGTGTGTGTGTGTGTGTGTGTGTGTGTGTGTGTGTGTGTGTGTGTGTGTGTGTGTGTGCGCGTGTGCGTGTGTGTGTGCGTGCGTGTGTGTGCGTGCGTGTGTGAGCGTGCGTGTGTGTGAGCGTGCGTGCGTGTGTGTGTGTGTGTGTGAGCGTGCGTGCGTGTGCGCGCGTGCGCGCCCGCGTGTGTGTGTGTGTGTGTGTTTAAAGAAAGAATCGCGTAAGTTCAATGACTTCGGCGAGTAAGAAATGATCGAGTTTTATTGAGTCGCGCTGCGCACCGACTTCAAAGGACATGACCAGCTTCCGCAGCTGCGCTCGGACAGCGTCGTGCAAGGTGTAATTTGTTATATATGATTCGCATCCGTGCACCAAACTTGCACGGCAAGCTGGATAGAAGAGGGTGCAGGGAAGTGCAGGGGGGGGGGGGGGGGCAGTTAGAGCACTTCAACGCAATAGATGGACAGAACAGAAATATTAAACTGCACATGGGCGTATATATGGTATACGGTGTATGCGGGAATCTCACTCCGGTAGTCAGCACAAAGGAGTATGCCGGTATGCAAGTCTGCGCGACACACAACACACACCGTAAAGGAGACTCCTCAGAAATACGGCGGTTTCGCTACGTACTGCATTCTAGAGCACCGCATAAACAACTTTTGCTTTATTTTGTTAATGTTTTGTTACTGAGTCATGCACTCAGCGACAGGAAACTAAGAGCGACATGTTTTTTAGTTGGCTGTGATCGGTGATGGCTCCGAAGCTTTGCCGATAATGGGCTCTGTTCGTACACCCGCGACACGTAAATAAATAAATAAATAAATAAATAAATAAATAAATAAATATTGACGGCACACTAATGGAGCAAGTGAAAGACGCTCAGGCGAATAACGCCGATCAATGTGCGTGTTAAAGCACGGAAAATATCACCACAGCTTCCATTCTGTCAAATATGAGAAGAATTCACAGAGGGGGGCCTTGCAGATCAACGAGTAATGCTGCAGGGCGTCCAGGTTCACGACAGGCCTGCCACGCGACCAGTGAAGTGGCTCAAACAGTTATGCGGTCAAAGGCACTACGTCCGGTTTGGCCCTCGGCAGGAAGCCCTGTCAGCCACTTTTTCCTCCACTCAAAACGCAAGGAAAAAGTGATCTGACAGCATGATCGTCCTTCAGCTTTTTTCGACCTCCTCCATATATGGCTTTCATATATTACGAGAATATGGCGTTCGATTCAGTAGATTTGAAAATTATAACAGCGTTAACACATGCATCCACAAAGGAACAAGGACAAGACACAAGCGCTGTTCCTTTGTGGATGCATGTGTTAGCGCTGTTATAATTTTCAAATCAAGTATGCACCAACTCGCCCAGAAAGAAGTTTTAACGATTCAGTAGAGGATCCATCAGTTATGAAGACAGACGTAGACAGTACAGCAAGCATATATACGTGAATACCTTAGCAAATATCTATATAGGTTCCACAACTTCCTTAATTCAGCACAAGAAAAGCGAAAAAAGAAGTACTTGTCAAGAAGGGGTCAGGCAAGGAGACAATGCATCTACTGTTATTCACTGCATGCTTAGACGAAGTATTCAAGTTATTGGACAGGGAAGGATTAGGAGGGAGGGTCAACGGCGAGTAGCAGCAACGTACGGTTTGCAGACGACATTGTCCTTTTCAGCAACGCCGGAGACTACATGCACCAAATGATTGAGGACCTTTGCCGACACAGTGGAAAAGTAGGGTAGAATATTATTATGTAAAATACAAACGTAACGTTCAATAACTTGGCAAGGGAACGATAATTACTGACTAGCAGTCAGCCTTTGGAATCCGTGCAAGAGTACGCTTATCTAGGCTAATTACTCATAAGAGACGTTGGTCATAAGGAAACTTGCACGAGAATAAAAATGGGCTGTAGCGCTTACGGCAGGTGTTCTATAAGACATGACTGGCAGCTTATCGCTCTCCTTGAAAACAAAAGAGTCCAATCATTGCATTCTACCGATAATAACATGTGGGGACGAAACTTAAGAGCGATGGAACGAAAAATTATAGACATAACGTTAAGAGACAGGAAGACAGCTGTCTGGATTACACAGCAAACGGGGTAGCCGATATACTAGTTGACATTAAGCGGACAAAATGAAGTAGGGCAGGCCATGTAATGCGAAGGGTAGATAACCGGTGGACTGTTAGAATTACAGAACGAGTGCTAAGAGGAGGGAAGCGTAGTCGAGGACGGTAGGAAACTAGGTAGTGTGACGAAATGACGAAATCTGCAGGCACAGGATGTAGTCAGCTGGCGCATGAGATGAGTAACTAGAGATTGCTTGGATGCCTTCGTCTTTGAGAGGGGAAAGTATGACGGTGATACTGATGATCCATCGTTGGTATGACTTGCCATGTTGTAACTACCATTGTGCTGTTACTGAAGCCACAGAAGTTTAGCCGGTCTAGTATTTCTTTAACGACAAAGGGGAGAAACGGTGTTAATTCTTAATGGCTAAAATTTTAGATATAGGTCAGCGTGGCAAAGAAAGTTAACACGTGTCACACGCGTATGAACGACGCAAATTAGGGTTGTCTGTTGTCCAGGAAGAAAGCCTATATTTTACACGTGATCATGACGCCAGCGTAAATGTGTTATTATGCCGCGACGTTGGCGGTAATGCTGCGTTGCGTGTTGCTGGCTGCCGGTGTTGGAAATGTTTCGTGTCCTTCACAATGAATGACCCTCAATCACCTGAAACAAAGATTTGCCTCGACCATCATTAACTGCAGCCCAGGGACGCGGACCGCGTGGGAAATAGCGCAGTGTAGCCGGCGAGAGCGTCGAAGAAAGGAAAACGCAGTGAAAAATTGCTTGTATGCATTTAAAACTTCGTACAGACGTGAGACCAACCACGCCCACCGTAGGACGCCGATGTATCACACAGTGTGCGGGATGCAGCAAAAAAAGACGCTTCATTAACAAAAAAAAAAAAAAAAATGGGTAGCCAGCAGCGGGAGCGCATACATGCGGGCAGTACAGTGGACTAATTACTCTCACGACACGACCCCGCCCCGGGGTGTCAGTGGGTCAGATTGATCCTGAAGGTGCAGAGGAACTAAGTTTATTTACCCTGCTCTTCTTTCGTATTTTCTTTCTTCATTTTTTTATTTAATGCAAAAAAAAAAAAAGAAAGAGCACACTACAAACGACTTCTGGCCCTCCACAATCACGGCGGTATGGCGCAGGCACTGTCAGCAAGACCACCGACGAGCACTGCGATGCATCACCCAAGTACAAGCACACCTTTAGGCTGTGAACAGTACAATAGCGCACGTGTGCGTTGCTATCAGTTGCGCGCTGTCTGCATGCGCTGCGTTGTTAGAAGAAAATCGGTGTGAGCAAGCACTAATTCACGACGGACAGGGATATGTTGCACTGTCCAAACTCTCGCTAAACTTGCTCGAAAAAAAAAAAAAAAAAAAAAAAAAAAAACAGACTCATTAGCGGACAGAAGTGAACTCCCAGAAACTTTGCAGGACATTTCGGTGAGCTAGCCGGTATAGTATAGCATGATTGACAGAGCACATAAAGGAATGCCCACGCCGTATTGGGACGCAACACCAGGAATAGAGGAACTCGACCCGTTCGCGCTTACAAGAGTCGCGTGTGTCGGTCGCCACCGAGACAGGGATGGCTCGCAGGTTCCTATCGATTGCTGCCCGTCACGCTAAGGGTTGCGCACAAACAACGGTATCTCGTAACGGAAACGTAAGGTTGGTAGCGGGAGAATCAGAGCAGGACGTCAACGCGTGGCGTGTACCATCGGAACTAAAGCAGGCAGCACCCAACCGCAATGAAGTCAACGGGCATTTCTTTCCACATACTCGTTTGCTGCGAACTCAACGCATTCTCGAAGTACTTGTGTCTGCCTACAAATGCTGCACGCGCACTGTAATCTGTGCAGGTCACAAGGAAAACAGGCTAAAGTACATACAACTCCCCTCTCGCCGCGGAGAAGGCGCCAGGACATCGCCCCCTCTCACCGCCGAGCAACAGAGAAAGCCTGTCGTGAGGCCCAATTATCGAGCTCGCGCCTTCGCTTCGCCTCAGTGGCCTTAATATCTCAGCGCCGCCCGCAGTTCTCCGCGGTCCCTGATGCTGCCAGAGCCTACAGAGCAGAGAAGAACGGCTCTCCACGTGTCGTACAGCGAGGCAAAAGGGAAGTTCGGAGAGTGCCGCCGAGCAGGCAGCAACATCCTCGCCGGGGCAAACCGGGCGCGGACTGCCGGCGGCGGCGCCAGCTGGCACCGACCACAGCTCGGCACCGATATCGGGGAGAGAGAGAAAAAAGGGGGAAGATGCCGCCCCAACGAGCCATATATATGCGCCGCATCCAGGCGAGAGAGAGATAGCCAGTTAGGGTCGAGCCCCAGATCCCGATGAGCCTCGTGAGTGCGTGCGTGGGCAAGCTTGGCGCCTCCGAGGCAGACGGATCGCGGTAGTGGGATAAAGGGCAGCGAGGGAGGGGACGAAGCGCGCTAGATACGCACACATGGAACGGGCGATCGACGCATTTCACTTTTCCCCAAACGTTGCGAGCGGTAGAAGACGAAGGGGTGTGGAACTTAAAGAATTAAAACATTTCTTCGTACCGGCATGCGTTCTATGCGAGCTAGCTCGAATTGACGAAGGTGATAACTGGTGATGCAAGTAAATATCTACATGTAGAGAAAGCGGGCATCTAAAGAAAAAAAAAAGAAAGGAATTACTGCAACCGGTATGAAGAGGTTCTGCAGAGTGAAATGTCAACGCAATGCGCACGCACCGCTCCCAATACGCAAAGTGGATAAATGTAAAGGGATGAAAATCTACAAAGCACCATGTCCACCTCGTTAAAAAAAAGAAATGGTGATCTTAGATGCCGTAGCTTCAACAAAATATGTTTAACGCGCTGCAATACGAGGGAGAGTTACCTCGGAGCGACAATCTGCACCTGCATTGACAGAGTTTTTTGTTTGTAAGTGACGTTTGCCATTAACCGACCGACCACCTTCGCTGATAATGTGTCCGACATCACGACGGGCCAGCAGCTGACCTTACGAACAGATTGAACGTAATAACCTTATGTGAATCCAGGCCCAGATGTGCGACACGCGCTAATGCACCATGGATAGCCTGGGGAAGAGCCTTTCGCCGGCGCTTCCATAAACCTTTCCGAGGTAAATGCGCACAGCCCTAGCTACAAACCAAGACGAAACACTTCGATTGATTCAAGTATCTTTTTGACGCCGACTCCATCAGCTCGTGTTCACAACAAATCTAAGCATAGAAAAGATTAGTGATAAAAGAGTTATGAAGCGCTCGTGGTGTATTCTCACCCTTCATATTTTTCTGGTTCTAGCAGTAAATTTTGGACATGAATCAATGCCAACCTGCTCAGTTCAGCCTCCTTATAAACGAGACACTGTTGTCCGATATCCCTGTTCAATAAAATAGAAACAAATAAACAAGCAATTGCATACTTTGTAAGACTTATTTTCGTATTATTTTTTTCTTTCTTTCTTTACCATCCGACCCGCCGAGTGGCCGATACTGGCGACAGTGGGGGCGCGGCTTCGTGCGAGCCAATGACGAAAGGCGAATTGAAAACTTTGATTCAAATAAGCTTGCATTGCTAGCCTGCTTTCTCTGTGGCCCCGCACCAACAAATCAAAGTTGAGGACAAGCAATGAATATGCCGGTACGCTGACCCGAGAAGACACAAGGATGTAAGAGGCGGCCCGGCAAAGACACGTTCTCACGACCCACATTATCAGGATCCCCTAATGATCCCGTCGCGCCTGTATAATATGTTGTACGGCTTTTTGAGGACATACAGGAGGCAAGTGCAACGCGAGTGCCCGGCCACTCCGCTGCCGACGTCGGTGCCACTCGATTCTCCACTTCTCCCTTACTCGCTCACCTGCCCGCGAGAGCGAAGGAAAAAAAGAAAAACGGAAAAGAGCTCGCGCTATTGGGCCAGCCGGCCCGCGGGTTTGGTCCGTCGCGGCGCGCGAGTGCCAAGGGCCCGGGACGCCCCAGGGCAGCTGAGTGATGGCAGACAAGCACGCCATCCTCTACTTCGCGCTAACGCGCGCCCGTCACCGAATATCCATCCCTCCTTCGCCGCCAAACAAAGACGGTCCCCATCGAGCTCTTCATCCGCGGCCTACACACCCGTGAAACGCGGGGTCCGAAAGGGCATTCCCCGTCCCATCCGGTCCCGATCATGCGTGCGTGAAAACGCGAGCGCGTATACACACACCCTTCGCGAGCGGCGAAGGTGTCCGCAGCACAAAACGAAAAAGAAAGAAAAAGAAGAAACGAAGAACCGAGGTATAGGTAAGAAGACTGGAGAGAGAACACACACACACAATATATATATATATATATATATATATATATATATATATATATATATATATATATATATATATATATATATATATATATATATATATATATATATATATATATTGTAGTGGGTAACATGCATGTGGCGCTGTGCGGACTGCCACCGCTGCGGCGCGAGACCCGAGCTCGGGCTGCTGATGCGAACGGCTAGGACTCGCGATCAAGAGCTACTTGCGATCCCTCGTACGAGCTGCAATAAACCCCCTTACATTTGGTGGAGCTGCGGGGTCGACCTCGGAAACTGGAACTCCGAAGCCGGACGCTACCGACTGCTGCGACCATGCCTGACGAAACCACCCAGGAACATGCACCACAGCCTCCGGCGGTCATCGTTTCCGGTGTGTTGCGCCAGCGTGATCCTGCCATCTTTAGCGGCACCGATGATCATGACGTGGAGGATTGGTTGTCATCTTACGAACGGGTGAGCCAACATAACAAGTGGGACGACGTCACCAAGTTGCACAACGTGTTGTTTTACTTAACCGGCGTCGCGAACCTCTGGTTCCGAAACCACGAGCACGATTTCGCAACATGGAGCACATTCAAAACAAGTTTCGCTGAAGTGTTCGGGCGCCCCGCTGTGCGCAAGCTTCGCGCAGAACAACGCTTACGGGGGCGTGCGCAACATCACGGTGAAACTTTCACAAGTTACATCGAAGATGTCATTGACCTGTGTAAGCGCGTGAATTCGTCAATGTCAGAACAGGACAAGATAAAACACATTATGAAAGGCATTGATGAGGACGCCTTTCAGATGTTGTTAGCGAAGGATCCGCGTACCGTGGCCGAAGTTATCAATTTGTGCCAAAGTTTTGACGAGCTACGGAAACAACGCATCTTAGCTCGGCGCCCACCGCCTACGGAAGATTCGCTAGCAGCATTAATTATTGGCGACAACCACACAACTTTGCTGACGCAAATAAAAGAATTTGTGCGCGAGGAGGTCGCACGACAGCTCTCGATTTTGCCGACCACGGAGAAGCCTTCTCAATGTTTGACTCCAGCGCTCCGACAGATAATTCAAGAGCAAGTGACCGAAGCTCTTCCACCTCCGTGTCAGCCGGCTCCCGTGGCCGCGCCTCTGACGTATGCTGAAGCCGTTGCGCGGGCGCCTCGTCTACAGGGGTTCTCTCCTCCGCCTTCAGCGCCTCGCCTGCCGGTGTTCTCTCCTCCGCCTTCGCCTCGCCAGCCGGCGGATCCCTTTTTCAGTGCACAGCAGCAGGGTCCAAATCCTTGGCGCACTGCTGACAACCGCCCAATATGCTATGCCTGCGGTACCCCGGGTCATGTAGTGCGCTTCTGCCGCCGGCGCTTGCCGGCCTTCGTGGGCACCCCGCGACGACCCAGCTCCGACTTCCGACCTTTCCGTATGCCTTCACGACCACCACCAGAAGTCTACGCTGCTGATGACATACCGGCACCGCAGTCACAGCTCTACGGCACTCGTCGCTCGCCTTCCCCTCGTCGACGCTCACTCTCACCCATGCGTCGTAGACCCAGTGCCAGTACTGCTGAGGCGGAAAACTGATTTCCGCAGTTCCTGAGGCACGAACTGCGTCATCGTCGGAACATCAAAGTCCTCGTTTTTCCCCCGCTAACGTTATTGAAGTGTGCGTTGATGGCATCAAATCCCTTGCGCTCGTCGATACAGGTGCTGCTGTATCCGTGATTAGCGAGAAGCTTTGTCGTGCATTGCGGAAAGTGACCATGAAGCCTTCGATTCCATTGCTTAGAACAGCCAGTGCGCAACAAGTACAGCCAGTCGCTATGTGCACTGCCAGAGTGCTGATTCGAGACATTTTGTATTCCATTGATTTCTTTGTGTTAACTTGTTGCTCCCACGATGTCATTCTCGGTTGGGATTTTCTGTCGCGCCATCATGCCGTCATCGACTGTGCACGTGCTGAGGTTCAGTTCTCCGTTCTGTGCGATTTGCCATCTCGCGACTTTCTAGTTCACGATCTTAGCAGGATCTGTGTAGCTTCAGATACTGACCTTCCTCCTCACAGTGCTGTATTTGTCCCTCTTTCATGTGCATCGCTTGCCGAAGCGACGGTCATGTTTACACCCGCTGCCGTCTTCATTCGCCGCCAGCCTATATTGTTGCCTTTCGCCCTCCTCACGGTTCACCATGGTGCTGCAGAAATACTGATTTCTAACCCAAATTCGTACACTTTGGCTTTGCACTGTGGCGAGACTATTGGTACCATCGAGTCTGTGGACGCTGACGCTATTGTGCATTTCCCCATGGCCGACGACGTCGATACTGCCAACGTAACAGCACTGACGCCCCATGTGCCATCTAACCGAGTCCCACCGGATGTTTTTTGTCGCTCCATTGCCGATGACCTCGAGCCGACACAACGTGAGCGGCTAATTACTCTTTTAAATGAGTTTCACGCGTCTTTTGACTGGAACCAAGCATCGTTAGGCCGCACAAGTACCGTCTCTCACCACATTGATACGGGACATCACGCACCATTACGCCAGCGTCCGTACCGCGTGTCATCCACCGAGCGTCGTGTCATCACCGAGCAAGTTGAAGACATGCTTGACCGTGGTGTTATCAAGCCATCGTGCAGCCCTTGGTCATCGCCCGTAGTACTCGTTAAGAAAAAAAATGGCTCGATTCGTTTCTGTGTGGACTATCGTCGCCTCAACAAGATTACACGAAAAGATGTCTATCCCCTACCGCGCATAGATGACGCCCTGGATTGTCTACATGGTGCTGAATTCTTTTCTTCTTTGGACTTGCGATCGGGCTATTGGCAAGTGCCAGTGGATGAATCCGACCGCCCGAAAACAGCTTTCATTACGCCTGATGGCCTGTATGAGTTTACAGTAATGCCATTCGGCCTCTGCAATGCGCCCGCGACATTCGAAAGAATGATGGACAATATTCTGCGAGGCCTCAAATGGAAGACGTGCCTGTGTTATTTAGACGACGTGGTAGTTTTCTCCCCTGATTTCACCACTCACCTCTCTCGTCTACGCGAAGTCCTTACTTGTCTTGCCACCGCCGGCCTTCAACTTAACTTGAAAAAGTGCCGCTTCGGCGCCCGACAGCTGACCATACTTGGCCATGTCGTTTCCAAAGACGGCGTCCTTCCCGACCCTGACAAACTTCGTGCTGTCGCAGAATTTCCGCGGCCGACTACACTGAAAGAGCTCCGAAGTTTTATCGGCCTTTGCTCGTATTTTCGACGCTTTGTACGCAATTTTGCCTGCATCATCGCTCCTCTGACGAAGCTCCTGGCTGGCCCAGGTGACCTTCGCGATTGGACTCCGGCATGTGACCAAGCCTTCACCACTTTGCGTCGTCTGCTTACCTCACCACCTGTTCTACGCCACTATGACCCGACTGCACCGACCGAAGTTCATACAGACGCCAGTGGCGTTGGTCTTGGAGCCGTCCTTGCGCAACGCAAGCCTGGTTTTCCGGAATATGTGGTTGCATATGCGAGTCGTGCCCTCACGAAGGCAGAAACCAATTATTCTGTCACAGAAAAAGAATGTTTGGCTATAGTTTGGGCGTTAAACAAATTTCGCCCTTACTTGTATGGCCATCCGTTCGATGTTGTGACAGACCACCACGCGCTCTGCTGGCTTGCGTCACTGAAAGACCCGTCAGGCCGTCTTGGACGTTGGGCTCTTCAGCTCCAAGAATTTGACATTCGCGTCATCTATCGATCCGGGCGCCAACATTCTGATGCCGATGCACTCTCCCGATCACCCATGAGATCCGACGAAACGCCACCCTCACCCGTAGAGTGCCCGGTTGCTACACTTGCTGTTACTGACATGCCGTCTGAACAAAGGAAAGACCCGTGGATTGTGTCTCTCATTGACATTCTTCACAGTTCTTCAAAGGCTACATGCCCTCGAGCCCTTCGTCGCCAAGCCACCCATATCGTGCTACGGGACGCCATCTTGTACCGCCGAAACTATCAGCCGGACGGTCGCAAATGGCTGCTAGTCATCCCTCGCCATTTGCGCTCCGTCATATGCACGTATTTCCACGCCGACCCCCAACAAGCTCATGCTGGCGTCCTGAAAACCTACGAGCGGCTCCGTCAGCGCTACTACTGGCGCGGCATGTATTCTTATGTCCGCAAATACATTCGGTCATGTGTAGCCTGTCAGCGACGCAAGACATCTCCTCATACGACTGGCCCTCTGCAACCTTTGCCGTGTCCTGCACGTCCTTTTGATCGGATTGGCATTGACCTCTATGGGCCTCTTCCATCCACTGCTAAAGGAAATCGTTGGATAATTGTTGCAGTAGACCACCTCACAAGATATGCCGAAACCGCTGCACTTGCTTCGGCTGCTGCTCGCCACGTCGCCGCATTCATGTTACGGCATTTCATCTTACGGCATGGCGCACCGCGAGAACTGCTCAGCGACCGAGGCCGTGTCTTCTTGTCCGAAGTTATTAATGAGCTACTCGCCGCTTGCCGCACTATTCACCGCACCACTACGGCGTATCACCCACAGACTAACGGTCTCACGGAACGGTTCAACCGCACTCTGGGTGACATGCTCACCATGTATGTTGCGTCTGATCATTCCAATTGGGACAATGTCCTCCCTTTTGTGACGTACGCGTATAACACCGCCGTTCAGGCTACCACAGGCTTCTCCCCATTTTTCCTTCTTTATGGACGTGAACCATCCACTACCCTCGACACCATGCTAC
This sequence comes from Dermacentor andersoni, assembly GCF_023375885.2. Lineage (NCBI taxonomy): Eukaryota > Metazoa > Arthropoda > Arachnida > Ixodida > Ixodidae > Dermacentor > Dermacentor andersoni. Next base: position 51,087,376 of record NC_092815.1, read on the forward strand.
CATATCATCCGGATGCCTCTGAATTCACCCCTCTTTCCGAAGTTGCTCGCCATGCTGAAGAGTGCCGCCAACTGGCTCGCTCGTTCACGTCGGATACCCAAGGTATCCACAAAGATCGCCGCGACAACGGGCAGCCCACACAGTCCTTCACCGTGGACTCTCACGTCTGGCTTCAGCTGCCCTTCCAATCTCCAGGCCTTAGCCCAAAGCTTGCTCCAAAATATCAGGGTCCGTACCGGATCGTCGCGTGTACATCGCCGGTGAATTATGTGGTGGAACCGGTGACGCCATCTTCGGACAAACGCCGCCGTGGCCGCGAGACGGTTCACGTCAGTCGTCTGAAGCCGTACCACGACCCCCTTATCGTGTCATCACCTTAGGTCGCCAGGATGGCTCCTCTTCGCGGCGGGGGCAATTGTAGTGGGTAACATGCATGTGGCGCTGTGCGGACTGCCACCGCTGCGGCGCGAGACCCGAGCTCGGGCTGCTGATGCGAACGGCTAGGACTCGCGATCAAGAGCTACTTGCGATCCCTCGTACGAGCTGCAATAAACCCCCTTACAATATATTATATATATATATATATATATATATATATATATATATATATATATATATATATATATGGGGTTTCTTCAAAGTTCAGCACGCAGGACCGGACGTAACATACGCAGGAAAGAGACGACGAACTTTTAGGAAGACTTTTTTACTGAACGCTTTCGGCTGGTGGACCAGCCTTCGTCAGAGTACAGTGACTGTACTCTGAGACTGTGCTCTGACGAAGGCTGGTCCACCAGCCGAAAACGTTCAGTAAAAAAGTTTTCCTAAAAGTTCGTCGTCTCTTTCCTGCATATATATATATATATATATATATATGGCTAGATAGAGAGAGAGAGAGCGTTAATCCCCTAACAGAGCCGAGTAACTCAAGCAGCGTGATCATATTAACGGGAATAGCGCGAAATGTGAGACACCAACAAATCGACAGGCCTCCCACAAGCGATTAGTTCATAAAGCCCGCCTCTTCTTCAGTGTTCCGCATCACAGAGTCGTGCTCACTCTCCAAAGTTGCCACACTCGCGTATATACAAACACGAAATTCGAGAAGATATAACAACGTAACCTAAGAGAATATCACTTGGAAAGAATAGGAGGAAACTGCGCAGGACGGAAGATACAAAGAGCTGAACAGACCAACAGTAGAATACAGAAAATTTCCATTCGGCCAGAAGGCAGTATAATGGCTTTGAAGCCCTAATCCGGTTACAGGGTTTGCTAACCGATTTCTGAAACATGACCGAACGGGAGCGAGGAAAGCGAAAAAAGAAAAGAAAAAAGCAGCATGGCATTTCACGACAAAATGTACGCTATATGTCTTTTTAATGCCGTTTCCGGTTTTCTACCTGGATCAGCCGAGTCAGACGGTCATAGGCATACGGGTTTCACCTTGTACGAAAAAAAAGAATGTCGATATACCTACTTTTGCTTATTGACATTATTTTTTAACGAATTTACTTTCGAAAGTGCTTTAGGTATCTTCATTGAAAATGTTATAGCCAGCGCACCCCTGAACTGCCGTTAACTAATTAGGAAGATTCAGTTTGATCTCCTATTCTTGGCATTATGTTATACTATTTATTGTCGCATCTGTGAGGCCTACATTATGCAACCAGCCTGAAAACGACCATTCAGGACTAGGAAGAAAATACGCTTTTATGTTCAGAGTAGCCTCCACAGCGGCAAGGAAGAGTATGTCTTAATCCTATCATTGCTTTGTGCGCGTGAAATCAATCTTTCATAATCACCCTACCGGCCGTCTTTCCCTCGCACTCACGAATTTTATAGGCGATTTAAGACAAGCAAAACCACAAACGGATATAGGAAAGAATGAATGAAGCAATGAGCGGTGTTTATGAACTCGCGTGCTGATAGCCTAGCGTCTGTTTCTTATGAACAGTTTTTACGCGCACACACAGTTGCCGTTGCTCTACGTTCATCGTCGTCACATAATCAAAGCGCTGGTGATGACTGCCACAAGAGAATCCTAAGCATATATATGTCCCCGACATTCATGATTATCGAAGAGCACGGAACCAGGTAAAAAGGTAAAAGGCTAAATTAGCACGGTCTTTGACGCTGGTTTTTGTTGTCAAAGCCACCAAGCCTTTATAAAAAACTCCAGAACAGCTCCATGCTTCCTCCATAAACGAGCGTTGGAAGCATTTCAAGTGTTTCTTTAGTGGTTTTTTCGTAGGAGAAATTTAATCTCAAGGAGAATCGCTGCCGGTTACGAAATGAGGTCAAGATTTAGCAAGAGCAGCGCAAGAACAGTTGGGACACCTGTCACCACAAACTCGTAATGCGTTTTACGGTGACGTCGGCTTGGCTACTGATTTGTGTGAAGTGTGTCCACCTATACCCCCCTAGAGGGAGAACACAGCAATAAAATTAATAGCTTCGTAAAGACGGTCCTGTTTCTTTTTCTTTGTTTCTTTTCTTTGGGGGGCCGGGGGCAGAGAGGTGTCCTCTCTCATACTGTACTATCAATTGGGCAGTCATCACACACACGCACATACACGAACGCACACTACCAATACACGTGCACCTGTAAAATCAAGGCCCATGAGCGAAGCGGACTTCTCCGCAAAAGAACCTCCACTGCGGAAAACCTACTTTGACGAAATAGTTTTGAGGGGCTCAGTTCATATGCACTCACGGATAGCTTTTAAGACCAGTTGCAAGAACGGTATACAGTAGCGGCATTCTCTGTAGACCTCTATGGGGGATACGACTTTCAGCGGACGCTGATTGGCTGGCGAAGCCCGCGGGCAGAACACCCGTCGCTCCAACCAATAAGGCGCCGCGCCAGATGCCACGTCACGCAAAAGTGGAAGTATTCCCGAAAGGTGATCGACGGAGAATATGACCACAGGCTGTCGCCTGAAAAGAACGGCTTAAGAGATTTTTTTTTTTTTCAGTTAGGCTATTAGCAAACAGTAGTCTGTATTTAAGGAGTCAAGAAAGCAAGGCCACTAGAGGAAACGGAGGGCGGTATTATAGGCGCCTGCTTGACAAATGCGCTCAGTCAGAAGCGCTCAGTGAGAACTGGTATAGCTGTTCTCATGACGCAGAATACGGAATGCCTCCGGAGTGTCTCGCGAGCGTCGAGGAGGAACGACCCGTCGTCAGAAGAGCATGCTTGCGCTCGTGACGAGATAATGAAGCAGCGCTATTGAATAAGCAGGCGACGACGCAGCTGACTCAGTGCGACAGTACAATAAAAAAAGTTTGGAAAGGAAAGAAAAAGAAACGAACAACGATCAAATGCGACCGTTAGGAGAACATTCGCAAAACGAGCAGTATGGATATAGAAGGGCGTGCCTGAAGACAATATGGCGCTATTCGAAGAACGGCGCCGTCTGCTGCATTGATAGAGCGGGGAAGCGTTAAGTTTTCATCGCTAGGTTTCTTTTCCTTCTTCTCAACTTTTCCTTTTTTTTTTTTTCAAAAGCGGACGCCCCTGCGCTAATATAGCGCCTGCCCCACAGTAAATGGCAGAAGCAGTCCTCGTGTAGAAATAAAGACGGCCCGTAATAAATGAGAAAAGGCGAAGTAATATGGCTGCAGAAGCAATGCAAAGAGAATGCATATGAAAGGCACGATCGCCTTTGTATAAAGAAAGGAGGAAAAACAAACATCACGAAGAAGAGACTAAAAAAGAAAGAGGAGGGCATGCTTCATCTGACTTTCTGGGCGGAGAAGGGGTCGTTTTGTCGCCCCTCGTGGTCTGATAAGGACACAACCACATGCTGCCATTTAGATGAACACCCTGCGCGCGTTATTATGCTATAGCGGCGTGTATATAGCTATACAGGAAAAAAAAAAGTTCTCTATACAGAACACGCGGGAACAGCTCTGTAGCGGTGAAGTGACTCATGCACGAGACGAACACGCAATGAGCCTATTAACAAGGATAATAAGAGAGTATACGCCCTCCAAGCGTGAAAGGCGCCGCAGAGGGTAATGCGGCGAGCGGGAGAAGTGAAGCGCGCGCTTGATAAAACAGACTGCTGCAGGAGGGTTAGGACTTGTATTCCTTTTTTTTTTCGGTCAATTTTTACATCTGGGAGAAGGTGTAGCAGACTCCCCCTTTGCAAGGAACGTAAACGTGAAACGGTAAATCTGTTTCACGCGCACTTCGGTGGCTGGGTGTCACAACAACACTATGCGGCGCACTCTGTATCAGTTCGTACCAGCACATCGCAAAAAACATTAACGGTTCGCCGCAGAGAAGTTATACAATTCGTAACAACCATGCACACTCTACCAAACTAAGCATGCTTCGCATTGCGTAGGTGTCAACTGGAGTTGAGTCTGTCTTTTTTTTTTTAAGAATGCGGACACCACGAACGCCATCGCTCCCCTACAAAACCGACACCACGCTACTCCATCCGCAGAGTGGCTGACTTGAGTCACATCCATTGGGCAATGGTGCGAACGGCCAGCGAGCCTCTGAACAGTGGGGCTTGATCACTTACTAACGCATACCAATTACTTTTCTTTCTCTCTCTCTCTCTCTCTCTCTCTCTGTCACACATACACACACATCGAATTTATTTACGCGAGAAGTGGCTCTTCGCAAGCGCGTGTCAAGGGCACGAATGAGTCTATGCGGCACAGTTAACCTCCGCGGTTAGTGTACCCTTCACGGAGCAGAAAACAACGCGTCAGGCTGACAAGACGTCATCCCCTCGCGCAGCGCCGATGTGCGCTGACGCGTATCGCACGTCTTCCGGCGACGAGTGCGAGGAGCAGAAAACATTTCGACGGCCGGCAATAATAACCAACCAGGGGTTCACTCTTTCCTCGCAGCCGTCGGATGAGCATTTGCCGTGCCATCGAATGGCGTGAACGCGACCTCACGCGATCTGGAAACCATGCAACGTACGCGCTCGCCATGCAGGGGGCACTAAAGTAAGGCAACCGTCTCCTGCGCAGGTCGGTCGGGTCAAGTGCGTCATCCGGGGCGCTTCCGTCGCGATGACGGAGACGGCTCTTTCTTGCCGCACGAGCAACAGCCGACGTGGCTGCAGGAGCGTCTGCAATTTCCCATAAAATAGCAAAGCGGTTACTCTTCGAATGACGGCTTCTCGAGGCGCAACGACCGAACTTAGTAGAGAGACCTCGCTATTTCACTACTGCTTCCGGATTCATTTTCACCGATCATAGTTGCAACGATAGATGTCAAACAACATTACGAGTTTGCATATTCGCAATACGTTCGTCTTGAAACCGGGATATAGTGGGCGAACAGTACACATATCGCTGTAGTGTGTACTTTGGCAGCATCATGCGCGACACGTAAATTACGAAAACATGCATTTGCATTGAAAAGAAGAAAAGCCATGATTGCAGTCAGTATGTCAAGCGCTGCATTTACGAAAATGCCGCTACGTCACTGAAGAAAATGTCACGCGGATGCGTTTCCCAACCAAGCGCCTTTTTTTTTTACTTTTTTTCTTTTTGCCGACGGCACCTGCGTCCCACGCAGAACCTCACGAGCGCTGCAGTTAACCCCGAGCACCATTTCTCTTAATTACGTCACTCGCAACTGTGGCGCTCGTATAAAAAAACAAGGACTCATTAACTTCAAGTCGGCGCTGCTATATACGGGCCGAACGCCGGAGCGAGGCGCCTAATGAGGTCGTCAAAGAAATAGGGCGAGTTCCAATCAAATTCCTTCCAGTTTCTGCGCAAATGACCACTTCGAGCGGGCTGTTATTATTCCCGTAGTACTACAGGAGCCGAACACCGAAGAACAAAACCGACTACATCGGATCGATCCCCCCCTCCGAACACAGTGCGCGATTTGCCGTTACCGCGCTCGTCGACAACTCATTCGACAAAACGAACGACGTGTCGTTCGCGCGCGCGCGCCAGAGAACAGCGCCGATATGTCAGGCACCCCCCGAAGACGCGCGCGCTAATCTCGCGCGTCTTCTTCGACCACGGCCCAAACCACGTGCCATCCAGCGTGTATTTATACGTACGTGGTCTCCCGACACAAACAAGGCGTGCGTACCGCGGAAGCTTCGCCGCCCCAAGGAAACGACGGAACCACGGTGCACAAGAAAACAAAGTTAAAAGAAAAAGAAAAAAAAAGGGGGGCCAGCGACGACCACCAACGAAGGCGGTGGTAGTTGAACGGAAGGTTGGGGGGAAGGAGGGAGGGAGGGAAAGAGGCACCCGCGCCGGGCAGCTGTCCGTAATAGGGTTAGTATCGATTCCGCATTTCACCGCGGCGTGCACTCACACGCGCACAGTTTGACCTCATTTATAGCCCGCGCCGACCGTGCAAACAGAGGCGGGAAACGTCTGTCATACGGCTATGGCGACAACGTCCGGCCCCTCCCTATCACTTATGTACAGCACGCGCGAGCGACGCAATATACAAAAACACGATCGAGTGGAAAAACCGCACGGACGATGAAGAAAGAAGCAAGGTAGCTCGCGCGAAAGCAAGCACACATTTTAGCGCCGGAACGCACGCACGCCCAGGCACGCGCACACACATCCGTATGCCTCCTCCACCGCAGCGCGGTGACTCGCGTCTACTCGCGCGAAGAGGCGACTCTTGTAGGATTCGCGTCACGCGTCATGTGTGCTCGTTTGGCCGAGCGAGTGGATGGAGCGCTGGACCGCGCTACGACTCAAGTTTTTGTTCAGAACGGTTGCGTGTCTGCCTGCCTGCCGTCCAGCGAAAGCACAAGCAGCGATCGTGAGGACAGGCTTGTTTGAGAAATAAAAAAAGATGAAGCCCACGCAGGAGAAGTTTCCCAAGAAAGGAAAGAACTCGAGCTCACTCCCTAGAATTCCGTCGACAGAAGGGGGTGCACATGCAGTCAATCTGGTATGTCCAGCAGCTTGCCTTGGTCGCGTCGCCGTGCCTTTACCCGTTTTACGAAAAAGGAACATCATAGAGTAACGAAATTGTTAGAAAGACAAGCACTTATTTGCAACACTCAGAGTGGTATCGCTGAATGGTCACGACTCTCAACGCACTTCGAAAGATTAGGTTTGACTTGTGTGTGCGCGCGTGTTCTTTTGTTTTTTTTTAACGCCCCAACAGCTCTAGGCATCATGGAGGCGTGTGCGAAGACAGTCGTGAGCCGTATTCAATTGTCTCTCGCGTTTAATATTTCGCTGTCTCAATATGCCAACACTGCGTGCGTAATGTGATCGCTCCAACAATCAACAACCTTATGCAGAACCCCACTACCTGTACATGGGTAGTAAACGCGCGTGACAATACGTCAATTTAGGAAGTGATCGTACCGGTCACTTCGCCAGGCGAAGCAGTTAAGAAATCTGCTGCGTTATTCACCTACACAGCCAGTCGCTTTAAAGAAAAACAATCGCACGCAGCGGTAAGTCAATTCTATACACACGACTCGCGCGACGAGATAACTCTTTTACCAAGACAGAGAGAGAGAGAACGCGGCGTCGAGCGGAGTTCGTTGACTGCGCCGCACGCATCGCCTTCCCTCAAATAGCAAAAGAAAAAAAAAAGAATGATTTGCTCCACCCAGAAAAGTAAATAAACACAAGTTAGCGGCACAGACAGCGCCCAAGACAACCCCCTGTAGCCTTCTTATTGCTCGCACGCGGCTACAACCCAAGGACGAGCCTGTTAGCTTCTTCGTCAGCCCTACATCTCGGCCCCGTGTTTGCTTCCTTCCGGAGCCCGACCAAGTGACGAGCTGCGGAGCCCGCTTCGCTTTTGCAACGACAACACAGGCTCGGGGACTCGCGCTCCTAGGATTCCCCGTTTGCCGAAGAAGCTCGGCACGAAATGAAGACGCCGGTGCCCACCCTTTTCCTCCTCTCCTGTCCAGGATGAGGGCTTTCTTTCCAACTCGCGCAGCCTCTCGCCGTGCGTCCCCTTTTCGGTATTCTTTCCCTCCCGCGGCTTTTCCATAGGCGAACAGCAGCGGCGGTTTCTCCCGTTCCCGGTGCTATATTTACTCGCCTGTAGGATAGAACACTTTCCAAAATTTCCTTTGTCAGTTTCACGAGTCCCACAGGGCACCCCTCCGGTGGCTTCACCTTGAAATGCGTTCACGCAGGCCCCTGGTCGTGACGGCCGCTTATCGAGCGAAGTAATGACCCATTCGCAAAGACGTCCAGTGTCGACGTCTGGAAAATCACATATAAGATATACATAAAGACAGAAGATAAAGCGATATCCACGCTAAGCTGAATTTAGCACTAGTCAAGCGGCGTCATCACGTTGTCTGTTGCGGCACGTGACGCCCGGCATCGCCACTGGCCGCTCGTAGGCGCACTGAAAGTTTGTTTAAATAGTACCTGTTTACTACGTCAAGTTGACCGTGAAAGTTGGCTACTGCGGGGTGCGACGCACCGACCGTGCAGAAACATCCGGAGGCACCATTCGCTTCTCTGTCGGCCCATAGGATATAACAGCAAAGAAGTGATGATGATGATGTATAGCGTCTTATGGTGAAAGGGCCAGATATGGCCAAAGAGAACCAGAAGTGACCATAGCAAGCATGTTATGTAGTTGCCGAAACGAACCAGTTTGATTTTTACTGAAATAAAAAAAAGGGTAGTCCCGGCTATTTTTTCAGTCAACTTACGGTGTTAAAGGCTTTTTGCTGTGTTTTGGCTAAATGTGCAAGTGGGTTGTCATATGCTTTGAGGGAATTTCTATATACGACAGCAAAGTCCTCGTGTCGAAGAGACAGCATGACGGACAATACGTTTCCAAATGTTCATGGACTGAATCCTCATGCTGAATCCTCGATTCTTCGTGGCAGTACTGGCCATGTTCAGCATTACGCAAGAAAACAACAATTGTGCTCATTTTTACACGAGCAGTGCAGCCAAATTAAATTTTTAGGTAACTATAGGCCACTTGCGTTTACTAGTTCTAGAACATTCTAAGGGGACGTGCACAGAGGTGTTCAGCCGCTTCAATGTTAGTCGAATCTTACATATGTCCATTCTTCAGTCTTCGGGACGTCAACACATTTGGCTGCGCGGCACTGCTATATATCACACAGCTATGACATTCACCCGATGACTGCCCGTTTGCGATCGCAGTTGCGAAGAGACGCACACGGCATCCCAGCTGCAAGTTGCGATTATAATACTCAAAGTGTCTCTCCAGCATCGCAAAGTCGCAAGGCGGCACAGAGCGATGGTTTCTAACTTGGGTGCCGCTGCTCAGGCTTTTCGACGTCTGGTTGCGCCGTGGCCGTGAGAGAGAGAGGGAGAGAGAGAGAGAGAGGGCTGCAGGCGGCGACAAACACTCGCGGGGCCCCGTGCGCTACAGGGTCTCCCCGTCGCGGCATCAAAACGTCCGAAGCCTGTTCGAGCAGCAGCGCGCTGGCTGCGTAGCCCAGCCGCTACGCCACCCGAAACGATGCGCCCCCTTCTGCCCCCTTCCTTGCAGTCATCTCTCCAGTTCATCCTCTCCACTGCCGCCCTCACTCTGCGTTCCTGTAATGTATACCAGACGTATCCCACCCTTCTCGTGTTCCCTCCCCCTTCTCTCCGCGTTCGTTGTTTTAACACCGCACGAGGAAAGAATATGGGAGGCCCTAGGCTCCTTCCGCACCGGGAGCAAGGAGGGCCTCATCCGTTTTCACTGCAACGCAAGCCACCCGGTGACTGTCTTCTTACGAAATATTCTTCAAAGTGCACTTACTGCCCGAAATTATTCAAATACTGCTGTTCTTGGCATGAGCGCTCATATATACCAAAAAATCCTCTCTTCGAGCAGTGTCGGAAACATCACGAGAAATCTTCGTAAAAGTCCTCGTGTATATATATATATATATATATATATATATATATATATATATATATATATATATATATATATATATATATATATATGTATATATATATATATATATACTGTATAATCGTTGGCCGTCGAACTTTATAACAGTATACAATTCAACGAGGCAGGCAATAAGTGGGCGGGAACGACTTCGCCGTAGTCTTGGCTTTAATGCCCAACGGTTTCGTTCAGTGGACCGACCACTTTATATAACGGTCAGTAAACATACATGAAAGGCAACCCGTGTGGTAGCTTCGGTGAGGCGCCTATAGATTAAGTTCATTGCTCAACTCCTCAAGAACCCACCGCGGTGACTTAGCGGCTGTTGCGCCGCTTAGCACGATGTCACGTGGCCGAATCCCGGCCGCGGCAAAACCCAGTGCAATAACGCCAGTGTCCTGTGCATTGGGTGCACGTTAAAGATCCCCTGGTGGTAAAAATTAAACCGAAGTCCCCCACTTGGGTGTGCGTCATAATCAAATCGTGGTTTTGGCATGTAAAACCCCAGAATTCATTCATTCAACTCCTCAACAGGTATAGCTGCAAGCCGTCGTACATCCTGGCTTTTCGACGTGAGCAGGGGTTCCTCTTGAAAGCCTTCCAATCGTTTAAAGCTTTACGACTCAGCTCTGGACTCGAGCGATGCAGAGTTTTTGCAGTGCGGATAATGAAACTGCGACACAACGACCTTGCACATTCTGAAGCGTTAACGTCTGCTCCGGTTCGAAGACTTTCGCTTCATTATTTGCTCCGAACGATCGATCTAGCTTTGTCATACAAGATGAACGAATGATCAAGGCGTTTGACCTTAGGATATCGAACTTGTTAGGAACTACGCATGCAGCTCCACACAATGGTGCGACGACAGATAATGCGCGTCACAGCAAATGGTAAAAAAAAAAATATCTCGCTGCCCATCACCCCTCGCGGGTCCTAACTATTTTCAATTTTCTCCTTCCACGCCATTTCTAACAGCGAACACTTCCGTTCTCTTGTCGCATAACGTTTCAATCTCTCACTTCTTGAAAATTTTACTCGCAGGCGCCTTTGTGAGAGCCGTCTCCGCCGCAGGCGCTGAGAGAAAAAAACCTTAGCAGTGCCTTGTGCAGGGCTCCAACTACACCGGAAAGACCGCGCCACTAGTGAGACCTCTTTACCTTCTTTACTTTACTGAGCTCCTTCCATTTGCCGGTCCATTGTGCCTCAGGCACCACTCCGCCGTCACCGGTCGCGTATAGGGCACTTTTCTTTTTCGGCTCCGAGCGTACTTGTAAGTGCATGCTTCTCAGAATTTGAAGGATAATGTTGTACCTTTCCTTTCTTCACTTTGGAAAATGTCGTACTGTCTACACTTAAGTAATCTTGATCAGGTGTGCTGAATATAGTAATTCACTGTGTTCCAAACTTCCAATAAATTTAAATCTGACACCACTGCATGTACTTCACAAGTACACCAAGCTTCAAGCCCGCGGCGCTTGCGAGGTGTTAGTAAAGTTTTAAATATTATAGTAGCATGGCACAATGTGAATGCGCGCGGATAGGCAACCAAAGCCGGCCTATCACCAGCTAGGGATACGTTGCTAACGCAACGGAGTGCATACAGATGTCTCAGTCTGCACAGGTTTCCCGACCTTCAATCAATTTTTGCAACAATGGTGGTATAGAGAAAACATCTCGACACACGATCGTACTCGGGGAAACGCACGTGAAATAATGTCTTCGGTTTACCCACTTGCGCCAGCTAGCTCGAAGAGTGAAACGGAATAAGCGACTGTGGGACTTAGCGCCTCATCTGAACACCCGTTATAGCTGCGGCAGCCAGCGAGGCTGCAAATACGTAACGTCGCATAGTACTAATTGGACAAAGCGCAAAGCGACCTTGACCGCGACAAAATTTAGGTCAGGCCTACGCGTAACGATTGATTCGACGCGTGCGCAGCAGCACGCTCGCTACTTCGAGAAGGCGATTCGGTAAGATGTGCCCGAAGGGCTGTAACTCGCTTTGCGGGCAAGCGCACTTAGGCTAAGATTATAAGCCGATCGGATATATAGGCGAGCGCTGTGACCTTACGCTTGCAGCGTTCTTGCGGGTGTGTATGACATGACATGCCCCGACTGAACGAAACGTTTCGCTCGTGGGCAGGGAATAAATAACCAGGGGCATACCTGTCCACGACGGCCGGTGTCCTGCTACGCCCGTCCCGTTAGCAAGAGAGAATTTTTTTTTAGGGGCGTTGTTTGGTAACGCGCCCCGTATACATGCACGTAAGCTCCGCTCTCGAAAGCGGCTGAGGTAAACAGGACACGCCACGGGCCCGCGGACCAAAAAGAAAAGAAATAACCACAATGGAAGAAATGAAGGACTCCGCGGGGTGTTCCGCCTCCGCTTACCGCGACAGGCGAAGACAGGTCCGGTCACCCGAGAGGTGAGCGACGCTCTTACAAAGCGACCCCGCGGCATTACGTCGCGGAACCGCGTGATCGAGCAGTCACGTTGCAAGGCAGTCAATGTGATATGATGTAAAGGAAAGGGCACGGACCACCGGCGGAGCGTCGGAATGAAAACGAGCGGAACACACACAAAATATACCAAAGTTATCGATCGAGGCTGCGAAAGACAACCTCTGCGCGAGCCGCGCTCGTTGGTGATGAGCGCGCGCGGTTTTCAGAAGCGCCGGATCTACGTCGCTGCCTACACCTGTCAGTCACGGCGTTGTCGTCCGTGTAACAGAATTACGAAACTGGCAGGAATACCTGCTGGTTAGTAGAGGCTGCAATGGCCGCGACTTGCGAGAGACGGCGAGAACGCAACAGCAGTTCTGGCGCGTTAAGCGCGCGCTGGTTTCACGATCGCCTTCCTCAAGGCGCACGCGTCCTTTTTAACCGAGGCGAGGTGCTTCAACGCCCCGCGAAGGAAACGCTTCACAGCTGCAGGCAGCAGCAGGATTAAGTGTGACGCCTTTATGCAAGCGAGAGCTCCTATATTACCCGCAGTGCTGACAGCGCCACCGTGCATAACGCGGTACGTGGCGCATTTTATTTCATAACGAGCACAAAGCGAGCACGAGTGAGCAAAGCGGAGACGCGCGAGTTTCCCGCCCGCTTGGCAATCATTTTCGGGTCAAGGCTGTTGCACAATAATCGTCGGATGTTACCGCGGAGGCCACTATACGCTGGTGACCATAGTTTCTGCCGCTCTTGGGCTAAGTTCGGGCACCCTATTGTTTATCCTATTGCCCTCGAAGGAGGCGGGAAAGGTGGAAACGAATTCTCCTCCGCTTCCATGCAGGGCTCACAGTTGCAAGCTATATGGCGATCAAGAGACTGCAATAGAAACTGAGTGGCCTGAGAACTTCTAGCAGAGACTTCATGCTCCGAGGGAGTTAGCATCGTCTGTGCTACTAACGCCGATGGAAATTCGCGTTTACGAATTATGCATCGTTTCATCCTTAGGAAGGTGATAAAAGCGACGCGATTTCCACCAAGGCAAAAGAAGCACGGTAAGGTAAGGAAACACACTCGCAAACTGGATAAAGTGCATTCTTTGTCAGAATCTACAAAGCCACTCCGCGCAACACCGAAATTATAGTTGGTCTGCGCGTGGGGCCAGACTTGGAGTATATACGACCTCACAGTGTCCGGACCTTTCAGAGCACCGTGCTATTATACAGAAGCCCTGCAACATGGTTCGGGGTCGAACATTGTCGCTCAGGGTGTGACTTCAAAATTTTCGAAAAAGACCGCTATATATATATATATATATATATATATATATATATATATATATATATAATGTCTGATGACACTGTCAGATAGAGCACAAAGTGACAGTTGCACTCTATGGCATTTGCCTCCAAATACTGCGCTTCAAAGCAACTTAAGTTTGAACATGCCAGCTCTAGAAAACGATGGGCCGCTGTAACTGACAGCGCTGTCTTTTCTCGACACGAGTCTGACGACACTTAAATGCCGCTTTCAACAGCTAAGACTAAGAACACGAAGCGCCACTAGATTTTTTTTTAATTTATATTTACTATCAGATATACGAGTGCTACACAACGCGTATGACGCTGAGAATCCCGAGAGTATGAAATCCCACGAGAATGTAGAAGGGACAGAAATGGAGCAGCGAGAAATAAAAAAAAATCGCGAAAGGACCGAAGGGGCGACGCAGCAAGCTGCGAGAAGTTTTCCCACGTAACCAGATAGTCGGGCCGCAAGGACAATAACGTTCCGCACGTGACCACATCAAAAGCTCGGCGGACGACAAATAATCTGTTTGAAGATACAAAGACCAGGCCCAGTTTGTCTTTATTTTTTCCTCCGACCACTCCCCATTTTCATTTTTTTCGCACAAGGACACCATGCACTCCACAGGAGCGCAACGCAAGGAACAAAAAAAAAAAAAATACCGAAAGAAAACACAACTCGGAAGACAAGAACAGAAACTGCGGACACTGCGAGATGATGGGCCGCTCACGAGGCCCGGGAAATTTAATTAGAGACGACCCTGAAGAAGGCAGTAGTGTGACGCTTTTTTTTTTTTACTTATGCTTAAAGTTAACGGCTTTTCCTCCGCTGAAACGAGTGGCGTGCAAAAATAAACAAAATGGAACGAGGGGAGAGAGGCGGTCTGAAGTGGGGTGAGGGAGAGAGAGATAGGAACGATGCCATCGCGCAATAAAGAATGGACACCGGATGCCTCAAGCTTGCTTCTCTTGTCGCGTACCTCTCGACAGTCCTTTCATTGGTGCGCGCGGTACGCACGGTCGCACAGAGGACGAAAAACTAGCGACAACAGCAACATTCATCTGCACTCCCTCACTTTCAGATTTACCTCAACATGTCGGAATATAACTCACCCGAAATGAAAAAAAAAATGGCTGTGGCTTAGCTAAGGTTAAGCCCAGGATGCGAAGCATACTAGCCTTTATTTTAGTTGTTGAACCACTGTTTAGCCTGGTGAATTGCTGTTGCTTGGCTATATTTGGTTCGGCTAGACGAAGAAAAAAATTGGAAGCTTATCAAGGTTAAGCCCAGTGGATGCTTCGCATCCACTGGGCTTAACCTTAGCGTATCCTTAGCGTTTGGAGGCATCTTGACCGCATACACGCCCGGCGCAAAGACGCTGGCGCGGTTGCGGGCACAGAGACTGACGCGACTGCGGGCGCGTGCCGCTTCATCCCTGGCGTGACGTCACATATCACGTGATGCAGCGATGGTGGCGCCGCCGCCGCGTCGCGCGCGACGGCGCGAACCGAAGCGTGGAGGCCTCCGCCGGGCGACGTCATCACGTGACGTCACATCATGTGATCTCACTTCAGGGTCAATGGTGGCCACCGCCGGGAGGCGACCGACGGCGCGATATGAGGCCCCATCTGCAGCCGGTGTGACGTCATCACGTGACGTCATGTCACCTGACCTACTTGAAGGTCAATGGTGGCCACCGACGGGAGGCGACCGACGGCGCGATATGAGGCCCCATCTGCAGCCGGTGTGACGTCATCACGTGACGTCATGTCACGTGACCTACTTGAAGGTCACTTGAAGGTCAATGGTGGCCACCGCCGGGCGTCGCGCGAAGGCCCGAAACCTACGTTAATATGCTTCGCATAACAACTCATGCGTTACTCTGCTTCGCCTTCGAGAGTGGAACGCGACAGCGTTCCCGTCGACCCGCCAAGGGGTGTAAGACAATGAGCTACGGCGCAGCGACTACGCGCCCCGCATTGGACGCGGTGAGCGTCGAGCAACGCAGCGTTCGGCGCGGCAACGAAGCTAGTTTCTAAGGCAACACCGCATTCACTAGAGGCGCTTTTGTACCGCTTTGAAGCATCGTACTCGTGGCTCAGTGGTAGCGTCTCCGTCTCACACTCCGGAGACCCTGGTTCGATTCCCACCCAGCCCATCTTGCAAGAGTTGAGCCAAAGCCACCTAGAAACAAGCGCAGCTGCTTATATACCGCCGCGAGCGACGGCGCGAGTTGGAGCCCCGTTTCTCCTCTGTCGTGACGTCACGGTGTCACGTGGTATTGAAGGCGACACCGCCGCGCCTGAGGAGCTGGGTTGAGCTCTAGTAATATGCTTCGCATAAAAAAAAAAAGTCAGGGTTAACGGCCGGGCTAATGTTCAGTGTGTGGCGAAAAGTAGTTTATGAAAAACGCCGTACCCAGTCCAGTTAAAAAAAAATAATCATAGCGGGCTTTTCTGCATTCGGTAGTCTTCTAGCCAATTAATTCGGCCAATAAATAAGGCTTCTAACTGACTGCGTTTACTAGCGGCAGTTGAGTGCAGTGCTTATAAATAAAAAAGGTGGGGGCGCCCGCGCGCCGTAGGCAGCATGGATGGATGAGCGTCCCCTTGGGACCGGCCGGTGGGTTGCGCCACCAAGCTCTTGCTATTATAATACTGCCTAATGTCCTACCTAGGTTAACAATAAAAAGGAAAAAAAAAACACTATGAACTACCACATCCAAATTTTCTGATCCCCTATTGCGAACTGTGCTTTTGTAAGTCTCCGTTTTTTGTCGTTTCCCTACTCTTCCTCCACCAATCCTCAAACCGCCTCTTACTAATGCCTATTGCGGACATGTTTATTTTTCCACTGCTCCCGCTGAACCCAAGGGCTTCAAGGAGGCCAGTGGTGCCTAAATCGACCGCTGGGTAGACGTCTTCACATTCTAATACAACATGCTCCATAGTTTCCCTAGCTTTACGGCAGCAAGCACCATGCTTCTTCTTCCTTCTTATATCTCGCTTTATAGGTGCGTGTTCTAAAGCATCCCGATCGCGCTTCGAAACGTAACGAGCTTCCCTTTGAGTTACCATAAATTGTTTCTTTCCTGATTTCGTTTTTTCCTCTTAAGTAGTTACTCATGGCAGGTTTTTTTTCCATTGCCGCCACCCATGAGATTAATTCAGCCTCTCTGACTTTCCGCTTGACCTTCTTTGTTGCTGTGTTGCTCACCCTACAGGCCGCATACTTGCTGGTAAGCTTCCTAGCTCTGTTCCTCCACTGTGAATCAATGTTTTTCCTCTACAGATACCTGAACACTCTCTCAGCCCATTTACATTCTTCCATATTCCTCAGCCGTTCTTCATACTCAATTTTACTGCGAGCTTCCTTCACTTCAAAACTAGTCCTGCCCATATCACCCTGCACAGCTTCATTTGTAGTCTTCCCATGAGCGCCCAGTGCGAGGCGACCCACTGACCTTTAGTTCCCATCGAGTCCTGATTGTACCCCTGATTTAAAGCAAACAACCGCATTTCCAAAAGTAAGTCCTGGAACCATTACACCTTTCCACATACCTCAGAGTACCTCGTACCTATTATATCCCCATAGCGCTCTGTGCTTCATTATGGCTGCATTTCTCTTCCCCTTCACTGTTATTGTTTTTTCCTGTGTTTCCATATATCTATTGCCTTCGTTTATCCATATACCAAGGTATTTATATTCTGTTACCCGAGGTATTCCCGAGCAGTTACCCGAGCAGCCGCCGGAGTACAGTACAACGCCCCCTTCCTCCTCCAATCCTCCCCCGCCTCCCCGTCCCTGACCTCCCCTCCGGTGCCTCGCGCGCGACTCAAGACGGCGGGCTTCGTCCCCGCATTCCTCCTTTGCGCGCGCGACATTAAGCCGGGATCGTCGGCTGACCCTCAAGCTTTCACTCGAACATAAAGCATATGGCGCGCGGCGACGGCGTTATCGCCTTTGGACATTATACGGAAGACCACGGCGACGCCGACGGAAAATATGCGCCTGGAGTGTCCATATACTTGTTATCACAATAATACGAAAACCGGGATAAGAATGTTACGCCAACATCCTGCGGATATCTCTAACGTCCATGGTTCTTATGAGTCCCGTGGGTCGTCAAAACTTGCTTCGTGCCCAGGGTCCTACAGTATGTCTCGCCCATTGTTTGCTTAGCCCCGCCTGTTTATGCTTCAAAAGGCCACGGGGAAGAGGTGAAGGGGGGGAGCCTGATAAAATGTATCGATTTATAGCGATTAATGATCTTACGCTTAGTAAAAAAATAAATCTTAAACGAGGGTGGGTTGCGTTTCGCGCGAGGACAAGCATGGATATTTCACACATTGTATGACACTTGCACAGCTCTCGACTGTCAAAAAGAATGTTTTCTTTTTCCTCTGCGTTGCAGCTAGCTCCTTTGAGTACTGCGCGTTGCCTTTTGTTCGAGGAGCCTCCTTGACCGGGCAACCTACTTAACCTTGTCTACACAGCTTTTTTCCCTATAGTCTCGCTAAAAATCGCTACAAATAAATTCAATATTCATAAAAACGACAGACGATGTGCTAGACTCGTTGAGCGCGTCTTCGCATCGGTACACAATTTAAGTCACACTACTCTTCTTCTTTAACTTTTCTGACTTTAAGCATAACCAAGGAATCAAAACTGCGGGTGAGAAATGCACAGTTGAGAACAACATTAATCTGGCCACACAGTCAGCCAATGTTTATTATCTTGATCAAAAGTCTAGATTACGATGAAAATGCGCCTTGACAGCGGTCGTTTTCGTTTCTACCGTCATTATAACATAGCACGCAGATTTCGGTTTTATGGAATTACTCCTATAGGTTTCACGTGCGACTTGTATACACCACCGCGTAGCCCGCAACTGCATATGGGCTGCTTAACGACAGTACAAGAAAAAAAAAAAGTAAAATCGCATAAAGTTCGGCGGCGAACGCGCAACGACGCATGTCAGTTGAATGTGAGCAAGCAGAAGCAACGTATAAAAAGAATGTAGCCTAAAATGGCGACCGGCATCTTCAAACCGATTCCCATCTATCAGCCCTTCACCCCCCCCCCCCCCCCCCCCTGCTTTTTCTTATTATTTGTGTTAAGACCTAGTGCACAACTTTCAGTGCACGGGAGGCTGCGTGAAAAGGGGAGAGCGCATGCATCCACCCACAAATGCGAAGCCTGTACAGGCGAGACATTGAAGTTTTCTCGCTCTATCAAACGTCTGTCACGACAGGTGCCCCTTCCCTCCCTTCCCCACGCTCTCTTCCACGGAAGGGCAAACTCGCGACTCCGCCCGACTTAAGCCGCACGGGCAAAGGTGCCCAGAAACCAATCTCGAAAACCAATCTTGCACACGGCCGAAGTGGGGGGGGGGGGGGGGGGGGGGGGGGGTCGGCGTTTCCAATCAACGCGTGGATTGCGTTCTAATTCGAGTCGACTTGAGAAATAAAAAGAAATCAATAAAGCTTAGGAAGAAAAGTGCGCGGGGAAGAGCACGCAATAAATTGCCCGGTCGACGGTTAACTTGAAGTGACGCGCACATGCACGGCGGGGACGTCGGAGACTCGAAATCGCAGACGGCGCGGACTAGGCATACTTTTGCGGACAGCTGTACGTCAGGAGGGAAATTAGCACTCAATAAAGAAGACCGCGCAAAATTTGCAACGGGCAGTGTGGTGACAAACTCAGAGCCCTTGACAAATACAACTCCTCTTTTAGAAAGGCTGATACCGCCCCGAGGCCGTCCGCTTTTCCAGACTGCAGCTGCGTATTGCTCTTTGATGACGGTAAAAAGATCATTCACCTGAGTGATTGACCTCGAACGCTGAAACTCAATAAGGCATAAACATGCACGTCGAGCGAGTTCAAATATGACGTTCACTAAAGCGCTATCCATTCAAAAAAGCTGTCAAATTGTCAGCGTGACCAGCATTGTATACGTTAACGTGCGGAGGTACGAACCAAGCGCTATGGATGCTGCACGATGTGGACTATGTCTAAGGTGAAATGAATATAGAATGCGATCACAAACAAACAAAAAACAAACAAAGCATTAGAAGGTGGCACGCTCTCGAGAAACTCTAGGATGGAATAAAAAGATAAGCATAGGTTGCGAAGTCAGGTGAGTAGTGACGCTGTCAAGTCTAGACGCGCACGAATGTTCCGAAAGATACCGCTGCTATTTTGATCCCCGTTGTTTTCTACAATACTGCAATCAAAGCTGTGCCATGCTTTAGATGCACGACATTTATAAGACGAAATGATTGCCCGTAGCGAAACCACTCGGCACGCCTCTCAAGTTTCGAAAGACAAACATAAATGGCGAGAGCGCAGCAGCTGTATCTGGACAGGACTGAGCCAGTGTTTCGCACTGCAGTATAGATTTAATTCTGCTTACAACAATCACTTAAGGCACTCCCGTCGCAGTCCAAGAGCGCGGCGGTCGCTCGACAACACGTTCGCGGTGCCCCCGTGTGTCCTGTTCGTGTCACCGCTCCGCATAGGCCTCTCACCCCTTTCAGCTCGCGGAAAGACAGGCGAGGCGCGCACTCAGACTTGAGTGCTGACAGGTGAAAGTTTTTGCTCCTCAGGCTCTAAATCTCCCTGCCTCACGCAATGAACTCTCTTCCGCTTTCTCGCAGCTCGCTTCAAGGAGCAAATTTAAAACGTGTCACTCCCACAAGGCACGACGGGTCGGAAGAGACGCGCCAAGCTGCGCGGACACTCGGAAGACGACGACATTCGTGCATGGCCCTCGGCATTTAAAACAGCGCACGCGAACGCGCTTGACAGGTGGAATCTTAGGAGCCGTGCTGTGATGTCCTCGTCTCTCGCACAGGGAGCGCCAGCGTGGCGTCCCATGGCTTCGTCATCTCTGCGTCTTGACGCAAGCACTGGAGAATGCGAAAGCACGCGACGGGCTCCGAGAAAGCATCACCACCGGCTGCGACGGGGCTGCCTGGACGAAGTCCCTCGCGCACAAAGTGCAGGGAGCGAGCGAGCGAGCTCGCACGCAGCGACGCGGCTTTCTAGGGGCACGAGAGCCGGATATAAATCACGCCAAGATCGTCATGCAAGTGTAAGACAGGTGCCCCTGGAGAGACTTCGTCGTTTCCCCCGCGAAGCGAAGAGGAACGAAATTGGGAGGGGAAAATGGCCACATACTCCTGCTAGCTGTCCCAAAAGATCTAGAAACGTATATAGGAGGACACAGATGCCATTTATCCGTTGCTATGAAATATTCTCCTATTGAATGTGTCAATGCGACGAGCAACCGCAAGATTAACGATGTAGCTCGCGATATGAGTTTCTGTTACGATGCCCATGTTCCCAACAGTAACCCCCGCGGAAGTTGCGCGCTGGAAATGACGCCCCATGGCTTGACAATTAAGTAGACAGGAGAAGCCGTGGTCACAATGACAAAGAAACAATCGTTGCTATATCAATCTAACTTTCTTTTTATAACAGCTTGATTTCCCGATTGCGCCGCCATGAAGGCTGAAGCTATACGAAACCGTACTGTAGGTTTTCAAAGCACACAATTATCCACTGAATAAGGCCGCAATATTTATGTTGTTCTCCTGCATCTGCAGTTACCGCGCAATGTCGCTTACTACCCGTATGGGTTTCTGCAATGTTTATAGCCGCCCCCCCCCCCCCCCCCCCCCCCCCGCGCACTTTTTCTTTATTTGTTTCAACCGGAACATTGATATTGTAATATGTTCATTGATAACTTTGGGGGACCGCTTGATTATGTTCAGCCTCTCTGTCTCATCTCTGCGGCCGCGGGACAGTTTGGTGTGCACAGAAAAACGATAAAGTCGCGAAGCCCTTGGTATTTCTATATTTTCCTTCCTTGCTCTTTCTCGCGCTTTCTTTTTCCCGTCAAAATTCGGCACACCCGTGCTGTGAATTTCAACAACCTAATGAGCAGCATTCGTCATCCGTCACGTTTGCATACACCGAAAAGTAAACCCACCAAACAAAGAAATATTCCAGTTCGTGATGCACGACTTCGCTACGCTGCATATGCGCCTCATTAATTGATTATACAGGTCCCTCTGCACGGCGTATGACGTAACCTTTCTTCGGATCTCCGGAAACTGTGCGAAAGAAGCGCAGTGAAAACGCAGCAGCGACATGGCATTTCTTTTCTTCGGCTTATACGCCACTTAAGTTTTAGCCTATTTTTTCTCTAACGTGAGACACCAAAAGCTTTCCCATACAGATTTATTACTTGCCGACGCCCTGTGACTTCAAAAAGTTTCATGAAATAAGTTTATCCAGAGCCAAGCATATAACACACCGAAAAAATAACGCGAGGTCATTTTCAGTCAGCCAATGCTCTCTATACAACTATGTCACACACGCACACACGCGCACGCACACACATATGATAGGGCGCCAAGGCCGGCTTATGTGGCACAGTAACCGATGTATCCCGGCTTCCACCACAGAAAACGAGGGAAGTAAAAAAAAAAAGAAAAAAAGTGCGGCGCACCGAACAAAGGCAGTCCAGAACAGCGCGAGAGAGACTGACCACAGCCCTTCGAAAACACACGCACGCACGGACAGTACACGCACATACGCGCTCGCAGGCTCAGCGAGCAACTGCGCGCGCTATCTCGGCCCCGGCCATTGCCGCTCCAGCGGTCCTGGCCGCAGCGAGTTCTTCAATGATGCATTGCCGACTGGCAGACAAGAAACGCGGGACGAAAAAATAAAGGAAGGGGGAACTAGGATAAGAGGGCAAAGGAATAAAAAAAAATTGAGAAAGGGAGAGGCGAGAGATCGAACCACAGCGAGGGAAGCTAATGAGCAAACGAACGAAGGAAAGGCGCCGAAAGGTAGAGGAAGGAATAGACTGGGAAGGAGAATTGGGGAGAAAAAAAGAAGGAGGCGATTCAAGACGAAAATGAGAAAATGTGATGATAGCGCTCGCCGAAGTCGATTTTCGAGTCCCGGTCGACCGTGTCCGGTAATAAAGAATAAAAGAGGGAGGGAGATAGAAAACAGAAAATTAAAACAAACCAAATAACGGTTCCTCGGCTTCTTGTGTGGTCCGAAAAGAAAAAGAAAGGAGGAGGAAAGAAAGTGGCTACCTTCCCTTCTGTTCTCTTCAAGCCTTATCATTCTCGCCTTCCGTTCTTCTGTTCCACGGAGTTCGCGGGGAAGCCTATATACGGTGCGGGGTTTCGAGATAGCTGCTCCCAGTCTTTTGTGTGCAGTCGCCGCAGGGCACTTTATAATGGGGTCACTGTGTTTCCACAACGCGTAGCCGTTGCTTTTCTTATCGTGTCACTTTTATTACTCAATTCAAAAGACGTTCTGTCCATCCTATGCTGCTCAACCAGTCTCCCTTCAAAAAGCAAGCCGATCTATGGAAGCAATTGGCGCTCTGCAAAGACCACACAGGAGCGAGGTCTAGTGAACGTAATTTAACGAAATAACTTAACCTGCTATTATAGTGTAGGTACCGTACGTTTAAACGAGTTCATGGTTCACGGTTCGCTACTCGGGGAGACCGTAAAGTAAACGACCGCCGCGAAAATAGAACTAGTACCACGGTTGAGCTATATGGTATCTTCATTAAAGAAATATTTACTGTCTCCCTAGTATAATCGAAGAACGCACGCACACACAGAGAAGAATTAACCAAATTATAGTGTATTAATATGATTATGAGCAACGCCGTAGTACGTAGGGGACCCCGGATTAATTTCGACCACCTAGGTTTCTTTAACGTGCACTCAATGCACCGTACAAGGGCGTTTCCTGCATTTCGCCCCCATCGAAATGCGGCCACTGCGGCCGAGATTCGATCCCGCGACCTCGTGTTTAGCGGCGCAACGCCATGTGGCCACTACACCACTATACGGTGGGTCTTAAAGAACACATCAGGGGACAACGCGGACTACAATTTAAAGAGATCAGTATACCAGCAGCAGCGAAACTGGTACACATCTCGCCTGGTGAAGACAAAGCATGGGGCAACGGTATAGCTACACAATCTGAGGGAGAGAGTGGTACCAGCTGCACCTATGCAAGAGGCGGGTAGTGGATCCGACGACGCCAGCTTTTCAGCAAACCGGCATGTATGACTGGCACAGCGCCCGAAGTTCCGCTAACAAGCAAAGCTTCCCCCTTTTTTATGCATCATCATCATCAGCCTAGTTACGCCCACTGCAGGGCAAAGGCCTCTCCCATACTTCTCCAACTACCCCGGTCATGTGCTAATTGTGGCCATGTTGTCCCTGCAAACGTCTTAATGTCATCCGCCCACCTAACTTTCTACCGCCCCCTACTACGCTTCCCTTCCCTTGGAATCCAGTCCGTAACCCTTAATGACCATCGGTTATCTTCCCTCCTCATATGTCCGGCCCATGCCCATTTCTTTTTCTTTATTTCAACTAAGATGTCATTTACCCGCGTTTGTTCCCTCACCCAATCTGCTCTTTTCTTATCCCTTAACGTTACACCTACCATTCTTCTTTCCATAGCTCGTTGCGTCGTCCTCAATTTCAGCAGAACCCTTTTCGTAAGCCTGCAGGTTTCTGCCCCGTAGGTGAGTACTGGTAAGACGCAGCTGTTATACACTTTCCTCTTGAGGGATAGTGGCAACCTGCTGTTCATACACGTACATAAAACTCGCTGGCATTAGGTGTCATTGCATGCGCAAATGTTACAATACGCGCACACGCTGGCCACTCGCAGAGATTCACCCTCCACTTTCCAAGCGTCATTTCAGTTTTCTTTTCTCAGTTTGTCCTTTTGTCTTACCTTTATCTCCTCGCCCTCATCGGGCGTTCTCGGAGGAGCGGCAAGGACAGCTCATACATTCTCATTGTCAGGAGAAGAATGGAAAGAATCTTGCAACGGCAAACGGGCCCACCGCCTCTCCAAGGACTCGGACACGCACGCACGCACACACGCACGCACGCACACACGCACACACGCACGCACGCACGCACGCACGCACGCACGCACGCACGCACGCACGCGGATAAAAAAATGAAGTAAGAAAGACACAGGTAAAAAAAGAAAAACGAAGAAACGCAATTTCACTTCATCAACGGTGCAAGCTGCTGCAGTCGTGATGCGTTAATTTCCGGAGGTGCATTTCGGCGCCGAACAATTACTGGCTATCTGGCACCGGCACCTGTTCGATCTGCATCCAACTTGCTTGCGAAAAAAAAAAAAGAGAGTTAATTGAGCGCCCCCAGTCCCCTTGGCCCTTCTCCTGTAGTGAGGAAGGGCGTATACAGCCAAAGCTTGTTTACAAGTGTCGCGAATAATGAACACAATCAATCGCGAACGCAAAAAAGAAAAAAAGAAAGAAAGAAAGAAAGATAACGGTTTGCACAAAGGTAAGAACGAAGCGAAACATGAGTAGCGATGTGTGCTACAGGATATTACTCTGAGCAAGCTGGCCGGGAAATTGTGGCAATTCTAAAACGACCAGACTTGAACAACAAAGGCACGGACAGAATGCGACACGCCGGAGAGGCTATGGCGCACAGACCCGTCATATTGCGTTTGTGCCTTCCTTGTGAAATTTTAGGCAGTCTTCAAATCATCGTCAAGGCGCATAGCGACAATCAGCAAGTGTAACAGCACATATTTGCGACTCTGTTCCCCCCATCCCTAGTACCAAGCTATAGATATCTCGGTAGCGTTTTCCTACGGTGTCCACGAAGGAAATGCGAAAAGAAAGAAAGAAAGAAAGAAAGAAAGAAAGAAAGAAAGAAAGAAAGAAAGAAAGAAAGAAAGAAAGAAAGAAAAGAAAATAGTTTCCTCTGCAAAGGTAAGGGGGGAGCAAACGATAATTGAAATGGTTTTCGTGTCTGCGTGTTTTCGAGAATAGACGATTACTTTTTGTTGTTGGTCTGCTTTGTACTTCATTTGTGCAAGTGCACGACGAACTGATATCAACTATATATTACATCAAATATGTCCAATATCCATATGCACGCCCGATATGAAATGCGCACACGGCACAACATCGAAGCAAAGGGTATTAAATTAGCTCATTCGCGCTGCGAGAAAAACAAGTAACTTGACAAGGCTGACGCAAGAAAGGAAAGAGAAAAAGAAAAGTTGCCGGACGATTAAGTTTTCTACCTTGTACACCGGACAGCTTGATGCTGCGTTATTTTACGTGCACGAAGGCGCCGATCTGTTGAGTCGTTTCTCCGTACACCTTTGAGTACTAAAGCGCTTGCAACATACATAAACCACACAACGAGTCAACAATTCCATGATTACTTTTAATTTTCGTTGCGCGTCGAATTATTCAGCATATACTTATAAGTACACTTACACGGCTACACAAGTTAGTCGATATCATTAAATCAGAAGCAAACGAAAACAGACGAACATAGTCCAAGCTACATACTGTCAAAAATCTGGACTTATTTATTTCCGCGCTTCAGTAGCACTATAGTGCTACTGAAGCGCGGAAGCGGCAGTATACTGCCGTTTCCGCTCGACCTGCCTATAACCAAGCGCATGTATTACTTTGGCGTGGAAGCCAAAATAAACGTCGCTGCCGTGGTGTATCCTAAGTTGGTTGGCTTGTTTGCTTTTCAGCTCTTCTACAGCTCCAAAAAAGAAAAAGAAAGACAAGCCGACTCATTTGCACTATTTATGCTACCTATGGCCAGCGCAGAACTTCACAAGGATGCGAAAACATAGTAAAAGGAGAAACGATACAGAACAACGCAGCTTCCGTGTTTTCGCTCGGACGTTTCTCCAGCACGCATGTTTTCACGCGTCATCAGCCGCTGCGCACCCCGCCAGCATGCACCACGTTCTGAGTTTCGGGTGTTCGCGGCTTTACGGGATGCAAAAACGAGGTCCTGTATAGGCGCCGACAGCTTTCCAACAATTTTGAGGGTTCAACGTCCCATACGTGCACTTAGGAGCACGAGGTTTGGAATGTTTTGCACGCGTCTTGCAGAATCTGAGTCAGCCCGCGAGCCTCAGTAAGTTCCGGTACCGTGTTCTGTCGCCTACCATGATGTGAAGAACACGAATAAAAAATCTGCCTTAACACACGTGACACCGTTTTCTACGTTTTCAAATAAAGGAAATGCGTATTACGGCCCAAAAGATATTTATAACTTTTTTCGTGTAATGTACGGCGGAACTGATTTGTAAGTTTCTGATTAGCTACGCAGAAAAAAATGTTGAAAATCTGCGACATTCTGCTTCGCCGCAAGTGCAGAGCGGTTCGCCGTGTGTTTCTTTCCCGCCCTAGTATACAGCGAGGAAAACTGGAAACTTAGCAGGGTCTGTTTGTAAACAGTGAAATAGTCTATACAGTGGAGGGCTCTGGTTAAGGTCGGATACACGAAGTGTTTTTTTTTTTTGAAGTGCATGCGACTATACATCCGGTTTCTTCAGAAAGCTCCCGCCATGCAGAATCCGGCTTCCATAGCCAGGATTCGATCAAAACTCTATTCTGGGTTAGTAGTCGGCCTCGTTGCTCTAACAGGCACGTCAACGGCGCGGAACAAAGTCGACAACAAGGGCAACCGGAGACACAAAGGAGGCGCCCGCGCGTGCCTGTTTAGTTTTACGTGTGCCGACTCTCGGTCCTCGTCCCCCGCGCCATTGACGAGTGATGCAGAAAAGGGTTCGATGCCGCCACGACCTCGTGCTCGGCTGCGGAACGCCATCAGTCGCCAAGTCACCGTGACGGAAGTTCACAGTTAACTCCCTCTTATCGTGGGTAACAGATACAGTACGCGAGGTATGCGTAAATGTACCCTTGCCGATACGTGTGGTGTAGGAGTGGAGGAGGACGTCGGGATGAAAAACTCGGGAGGTTTATTTACATTATTTACAGTGAGCGTGAATTAACAGTAGTAGAGTGATTACTGGCCGGCAGCAACTCGGACGCTGCGGCCCGTCGCAAGAAGTTCGAGAGAGATGAATCCAGGAATGCTCTACTGCTGCTCCCTGCGTCTTTTGAGCCCTTCGGTGTCTCGAAGGCACGTCACGTTCGGCCAATGGGAGAGCCCGCTCAGGTGACGCCATTTTCAGCCAATCGGCGAGCCCGCTCGGGTGTCGTCATTTTCGGCCAATGGTAGGCGCCCGTGCGATGGAGTCACACCCGGCGAAGAGAGTCGCTCCTTGGTCCCCCTGCGGTCTTGCCTTGCTGACTTGCAATGTGCCGTCACCATAGAGGGTAGGGGGCGACGCCACCAGGTTGTCACGGCGCATTACAGCCGTCTTGCTTCTGGACCCACGTTACCTGGAACAGTGCCAGGCTCTCTCTTCCCTTTCGGGAAGAGCCAAGCAGTGAATAGCTCCACCGGCTGCACACGAAGTGGGGTCCGCCAACTTGTTTGCTCGTGCCGCGCCTAGGGAATGTGGCATCCGTGCTTCTTCGCTCCTCAATTAGCTGTGGTGCGATTCGATGAGGTCTGGGGAACTCGAAGTAGGCTCAGGAAACGGTCCCGTATCTAACAGTGGGCTCGAACAGAGTTACCTGCGACGCCGCTATAGAAACTTCTCGAAACGGCTTGGACTTTTCGGCGCTTGCCGCACTTACTGAACTTTAACCGAAGATGGGATGTCTTCTTTACGACGTCTGCGTTTCTCGCGTTTGCGCTCCCGCTGCCAGGCTTTCGAAGCGGGCCGTGACGAACTACCGGTGAAGCAACGTCAGGAAGGCGCAGGAGTGATTACTAAACGCGCCTTAATAAGTCTCAGATAAGCAGCAATGAATCAAAATTCAGACAAGCTATTTAAGACGGACTGTCTTTCTTTCTTTGCAAACGGACTTCCTTTGCTTTTCTTTCTTTCCCACAGTAAAGTTTAGACAAATCAAGTATACAGACCACGTGAGCGGCACTACAGTATACCGCAAAGGTGCGGTACCGGGCACAAAGTGCTGCGATACCTGCGACAGGTTGGTTTAGTGCAGGTTTATTTGGTAGGAGGAGCCTTCGTTTGCTTTTCTAACGGATTATTAAATCTGCGGTGGAACAAGCGCCCAAACTTTTAAGTAATACGCGCAAGTTCACGACAGCAGCGCTCTTTTGGTAAGCCAACGCTGCATAAAATAGCAAAGCCAATTATTAAAAATATAGATAAAAGGAACGCAGGAAGTTTCTTCTGCGGATAGCCTTGAAACAACACGTGCCTTCTCGCGATAGTGCGTGCTGCGCAAACAAAAGCCGTAATTGCTCGCGACGTTATACAGTGCCGTGACTGAGCATGACTGACAAGGAAGTGGCTTCAACGAGGCAGCTCAGAAGAAAGGGCGAGGTGAAGGTATAAGCAAAACTGGCTATGAGCGTTTGGTGGCGGGTGAGGCATTGGGCTCATACTGTCGTCTTCCGTGTTGTCATGGGCGCGCCATATATAACGGCACGTTTAGTGCATACTGCTGAAACAGGTGAATGGCAGGTTGCTGAGCTAATATACAAAGAAAGAAGTAGGCACGACCATGTTTATTTAAACTTCGTTGTCTCGGCCGGCAACAAAGAAAGAAAGAAAGAAAGAAAGAAAGGAACTGTCACGCGTAAGCAGTAGCAACAGTAGCCGACAAAATAATTCGAGGGATACTCGACGAACAACAGTTACTTTTCTACGCCGACAGAGCGCGTTCGTTAAAACTGTTTCACGTAGGTTGTGACTTGTCTTGCAGAATTAAAGATAGGGAGGACAGTGTTACGATGCTGCTAAATATGGTGCAATTGGAAGACGCAATTAGTAGCATCACCCGAGCAACAACGAGGCTGCCGATAAGTGCACATATCCCCCGTCTACGTTAACTAGACACAAGGCAAGCACATGCAGAGAAGGAAGAACACGCATTAACAACAAGATGGGACGTGTTGGACGACCAGTGCATTTGTTTATACGTACACATCATGTTTCGGCTATAGCTATATGGACGAAGAGGGAAGGCAAGGAGGGCCTGGACAGTAAGGAGTTGGCCGATTAGATTTCATGATCAACAGCGCTCATCTGCATATACTTATGACGTCTCTCGCGCAAGTTTTCCTAGGTGCCCGGGCCTGCAGAACAAGTGCATACTAATGCATCGGGGAGCACCTGCGACGAGTCTTTTAATCACAGCTGCGTCGTCACAACGCATTAAGTCCTTAGGCATGCACAACTATCGCCCAAAAGCATGTCCTCCTGCGGAACAAGCGGAGCTTTTCAGACTGCAGCATCGCAGTGTCAGGGCCGTACTGGCCGTACCGAGACTGATGTCACAAAGCAACCAAAGCCACTGTTAGATGCGGCAGCGCGTAGCGATATCAACAATGACCGCTGCACGTACACTATCTAGTCGACTCGCGTATAGATAAAGGCAGGCTTGGCCACCCAAGGTGTACTTGCCTAGCGAACACATCGCAGGAGCATTCCACGCTGTTTATATTCCGTGCCATTAAC
Source organism: Dermacentor andersoni (assembly GCF_023375885.2). NCBI lineage: Eukaryota > Metazoa > Arthropoda > Arachnida > Ixodida > Ixodidae > Dermacentor > Dermacentor andersoni. The sequence goes on from NC_092815.1 coordinate 51,117,428, forward strand.
TTTCAGTGATAGCAGCCTGTCGCTGCTGCCGCCTGCGGCGGGCAAAGCATCCGGGAGCACAGGAACGGAGGTTAGTATGCATCGTGGTGTCGTCTTTCACTCGCCCGAGCCGGATCATAAAGGTGTTGCACTGATTTAAAAAAAAGACCTACATAATGTTCCCCATATATTACGTAATAAACTTTTTTTCGTTGTTCGGGGGTGCTTCATAAGTGCTTTCGTAGTACTGAGTCGGTATCGACTCAGACAGACAGCCAGAGCCGTGTCTGCATCTAGAGCGACTCCATGCTGCGCCAAACAACGCATCGTAGAAATTATGTGAATGTGCCTTAATCCGTTATAGAACAGATTAAGGCACACACACATCGCTTCTATGCCACTTGCTACAGAGTAGCTGCGCATTATACGCGAGGCCGGTTCTGAGGACTATCTAGTATCGCAGAAAGCACTATCCGAGAAGAATCAAACGCTTTCGACACACCGCGGTTATGAGGGGAGGATTGCACATTCACATTTGCATCCCCCAAGGCCAGAGAACTGACGGGTCACGCGCTCGCGATGCCTGCGTAGCAAGATGTAAGCATGCTTTTTTCATTCGGAATTGAAAAACATGTCGCTGGCTCCGGGCATGGGCGTATAATTTCATCTGTTATGTTGTCCAATATTTATGTAACGCATTTATGTATTATGTAATGCATATACATAATGTTATCTTGTCCAATAGTTTTGCTCTATGTTTAGAGCGCTCCACAATTCCCGGTGATTGGAAGGTAGGGAAGGTGGTTCCTGTCCGTAAGTCAGGTAATGTAGATCTTTCCGATAATTACAGACTCATACTTACAAGCATCCCATGTAAGCTTCTTGAACACGTTATTTATTCTCATTTAATCAAATTCTATAAGAAAAGTCTTTCTTCACTAAATGTTTTCCTTTGAAACGAGCTATTACCTTTTACTAATGATATCTTTATAAATAACGACATCAGCTCTGACATTGATTGAATATTTTTGGTTTTCGCTATAGCTTTCGATGGAGTGGCGTATGACTTACTTCTTAAGTTAGGCAAACTGAACTTAGACATCAAGGTATTCAACGGAATTAAAGATTTGCTTTCTGACCGCACCCAATTTGTGACTGCTAACAACTGTTCGTCTACTCCTTAGCCTGTCTCATACGCTGTCCCACAAGGATCTGTGTTGGGACCTTTACTCTTTCTCATTGACATTAACGACCTCCGTGACTGTATCACGCTTTCGTCAATAAAACTTTTTGCCGACGATTGCGTCCTCTATATAAAAGTAGCCCAACCCTCTGATCAGCATGAACTTCAAGAAGATCTTAACCATTTGTCCTCATGGCGCAATAAATGGATGATGCGGCTCAACATCAATAAGTGTAGAAGCATGCGAATATCTCGACAGGGCCACACTGTTAGCAGCGCATATTTTCTTGACGGCATTCTACTAGATCCTGTGACTTCATACAAGTACCTCGGCATCCACATAATTGAGATCTTTATTGGCGCATACATGTTAAATATGTTACTAACAACGCAAACCGCATGCAGGGTTAATTACGACGCAATATCTCCCGATTACCTTTGTCAGTAAAACTACATCTATATAAATATCTTGTTCGCCCTAAATTCGATTACGCATGCGCTATCTGGGACTCCAAAAACACTACACTTTCATCAATTATCGAATCCGTCCAGAATCGCGCAGCTCGTCTCATTCTATCAAATTACTCTCGGCATGTCAGCGCATCATCAATGAAAGTAACACTTGCCTTACTTGAACTATCTTTGCGCTATAAATGCTTTCGCCTTTTATTATACGTTCTAAAATACGTTCTTTTTTCCGCTACCGTCTACGTGCCATCGCATTCAGACCATAACTACACAGTTGGTGTGCCATTTTGTCGAACTACAGCGAATCTTTCACTCCGAAGACTAGAAAATAATGGAACCACCTTCCCGCTTCCATTGCCGCCATCGCAGACATCGACAGCTTCAAGACTGCCATCCATGAAGCCTTTTGCTAACATGTTTTTCTTTACTTGTTATAACTGTATTTTTCTTTCCAACCTTTGCTGCGCAAACATTCGTTATTTACCACTCCTTCCTGTAATGCCTTCTGGCCTTGGAAGTATGCTAAATAAATAAATAAATAATTATACACACCACGCGGTGTATTCAAGAAATCGAGGATAACAGGTGTACGTATACTTAAGTGCAATCACCAACCAGCGACTTAGAGATAGCATGGCCTCAATGTCTATCTCTTAATTAATGACCAGTGCAGCAGGTCTTTCGAATTGGGATGTGGCAAGAGACATGCGCGCCTGACACTAAACGATTAACTCCGAACGTCGCATCAGGTAGGTATACGAACGAATCGAAAGGTGAATTTCGCTATTATTCCCCGCCGCGTAAACACCGTCGCTCGTTATCGCGCCGATCGCGTTTCGCACTCTTCCATTTTCTTTTAATTTAAACCGAGGAACCTGCCTAAAAGGATTACGCCGCAGCTCGGCCCTTGCCGCGCCTTTCTTCTTTCTGAGCAGCCACTTCAAGGCCAGTGAATGCACGCAGCTCGATAACGGTGACAGGAAAGGCCGTTGCTAAGATCTCGACGGGAGGGTGGACCTCGAGCCCTCCTCGATTAGCGCGGCGCGAGGGTCAGTTGGGCGAGAAGCGCAGCAGCCGGACGTACACAAACAGAGACAGCAAAAAAAAGAAAGAAAAATGGACTGCCCGATAGGCGGCAAAATAAGTTCGTTCAATCTGCGAGCGGTTGTGTATAATGAAACAAGGTCACGCAAAATGCTAACTTCACTAGAAAAAAGCACAGAACAATCTTATCACACGACGAGCACCCAGACGGACAAGCACGCCGTAAAAACATATGGAGAAGAAAGAAAGGAGAGAGGGGGGTGATAAAGGAGGACGTAGTAAAACAGCAGTGAACACCTGGACTCGCGCGCGGTGCAAGATTCCAGGAACGTGGCGTGACCGAAAGTGTCATCCGTGTTTCCCCGAAAGAGCGGTGCAGCGCACCTAGACTGCACCTGCCTTGCGTGGACATCGATTTCGCGAGCACCTGACCGCAAGGATCAATGATTATGTGACCTGGGGGTTTAAACCGCGCTCGGGCGCGCCCCGGCAGAAACAACTCACGGGTTCTTTTCGTAAGTCTTACGCCAAAAGAGGAAACTAACTTGCGCTCCGACATACGATATACGCACGCCATCGGGTAAGGCGTCTCTTTCCAAATAGAATCGCGAGGCAGACTTGAACATGACCCGCCATAACTGGTTGTTCAGATTTACACGTTCTTGTGGGTGTAGACGTGTTCGCGACGTTTAACCCTGAAGCCAAGGAGCGAAATGAAAAAAAAAAAAAAAACCCTAATATACGGCGCTGAAAGGTCTTCAGCGATCAACATTGTGGTACGAGTACACCGCCGACAGATCTCATTGACACAGTGGCCGTTGGACGCACGTCCGCAGTACTCACGAAAAGAAAGAAAGAACAACTTAAAATTAACACCGTATAAACTAAGCGCTGCACTTACCAGGTACCACATTTCCGACCATCGTGGATCGTTGAGGACGGTTTCGCGGAATTCTCGCTTGCTGCGCCGCTTCAGGGTCTGTTGCGAAAGCCACCGAACCTGCAGATAAAAAGTACATAATTTCGTTAAGCCCGACGTCCCAAGACGACTTGAGGTAACAGAGGCGCATGCTGCACACATTTAATCCGTAACCTGCTCTTAGAAGTGGCCAAATTACAGCGACATATAGAAGATCCTATATAATGCTACGTTCTCTGGTTGCCATTAGGCGGCGCACGCGATAACTTTCCCGGATCGGATGTCATAAATATGTCGGAGGCCACCCTATCGAGGAGGAACTAGAAAATAATTATCTCATACTTATACAAGGAGCAACTTTCCAGCACAAGTAACGAACACTTTGTTGCCATTCATGAGTGAGTTGCGCTAGAGAACCTCCGTAAATTCTCGACAAAGAAACTTAGCCAGCCCCTTCAGGTCTCATTAGTGTCACCTAATTATAAGGCAGCAGTAAATAAAGCATTACGTATAGTCAGACGTTGCGCGACCTCTTGGTAAAACAAGTCCGTCGAGTTGGCGATAGCCCACTCCAAGACATCTAGTAGACGGAATCATCACGACCACACTTGTCACTGGTACTTTAAAACGATGCACTCAACGGCGTCCATACACTGTGGCACTTAACCACACGAACACACTGAAGGCGCCAATTTTCACCAGCACTCCGGTGTCCGTTAACCTATTTTTTTAATGGAGAAAGGAGTCAGTCCGGCGGTTGTTCACGTTCGGCCTAGCAAGCTTCTGGGTCATCAGAACAAACTACGCACCGCTAGTCGTATACAAGCTAACTCACCCGCAAACTAAGGTGAGCCTACAAACTGCCGCTAATGCGCATTTCATTTCTCGCGCGCCAAGACTGCAGTGTACGCATGCAGCGCGCGAATCGCACCTGGAGGTCGGGACGAGCAAACGATGTTCGCGCGCCATCCCCCGAGGCCACGTACGCCGCTGTCCACGAGACACGCTACGGGCGAGCCTTTATTACGTGCACTAAGCCTCTGGTGTGTTGCTCGAAGTTATGCGCCCGCAAAGCGTATATATACGACGGCCGCCCCCAAGGCAAGCCAGCTGCGCGCGCATAACAACCACCGCAGGTTGCGCATGCAAGGCACCGCAATGCCGGCGGAACGTCGCGCGCGCACGCAACCTAAGCAAACGCGAAAAAACATGTGCCAGAAAGACAATGAAGTCGAGACGAATGGAAGCGTGCATTCCACCGAGGTCACGATGGGAGGCGAAACAAAGGTCTCTACCGCTGGCCCTGGGAGAGTACATATGCACGGTACTATTACCAAACATGTACGCACACATACGCGCATGTATATATATGTATATATACGCTCGGGCACACTGCCAGGAAGACAATGGGTGTTGCGTGCTATTAAAACGAGCGTGTCGCGTCATCGCCTCGCCACGCTCCTCACGCCAGCTCTCTGTAGCTTGTCCTCGGCAAACCGAGAAACAGGACGCAAAGCGCGGGATGTCTCGTTGTCGGCGACGTCTCATCCGCAGTGTCGTGTGGTGCGAGGCACCAGCGAAAAAAGTTGTCGCAGAAGGAAAGACGAGAGGGTGAAAAAAAAACAAAAGAAAGAAAAGAGAGGTACGAATGAACGGAAACTGTTACAGCGTGTTCGGCTGTCGCCTGGAGATAGAGGGAGAGAGAGAAACAAAAATAGAAATTCAGTTTTCCTTTATGGTGCGAAAAAAGAAAAGAACGAAAAAAGAAAGAATTGCAGGGAAACGTGCAATGAACCTTCCTTCCTTCCTACGTGCTTCGTGACGTACCTGACATGCACTCGTAGTGGCGTCATGCAGAGCTCGGAGCCTTTCTGCAAAATATTTCTTACCCTAACCGTCGAAGTGGTCAGGCCCGACAGTGCTATACAAACGATAGCTCCAACAGCTGCTTCGGGGGCGAGCTTTAAGTGTCACGAAAATGCAAACACTCTTTTTTAGTTTACTTAATCTTGCCCTCCTGTTAATTCAAATAACGCGAAAACCAGCAGCAACAGCGGAAACACACGCGCGGCGTGCCCGAGTATACGACGCACAGGCACGAGATTACACGAATCCGTGTGCGGCGCGTGACACGTAAGCAGCTTGCGCGTAAAAGCGTTATTATTGAACCTAATGGGAAATCCGAAACGGCGGCACGGCAACGCCGGATCGGGGAAAGAATATTTATTGATTCGTCGATCGCAGCGACTATGGTATCCCACTGGGTCTAATGCGATCTCACTGTTTTCTTTTCATCCCATATTCCATTAAGTATTGCCGCGGCCCCGCGTCGGCAAACGCAACGGTAAAGCGAGAAGTAAACGCAATACTCTGGAAATGCTAAACGTATGTCACAGCTTCGCAGCGGAAAGGAATAACAACCGTTTAAGAAGCGCCTATCATCTACTTATGAGCTACTTACCACAGACAACGACCAATTTCGTTACACAGAACAGATTACAACGATGGGGAATCAAGAGTACAGTCATAGAAGCTCAGGCATATCCCCCTCAGGAGAATGGGAAGGACTACATTTTTCGTGCAACCCGCGCATGCACTAGCTCTCAATCTCAAACTTGCGCTTAAGTGGTTGTTGAACTTGAGCGCCAGAGCTCGACGTTCAATAGCTGTTTCACAGTTGACTACGTGCTGTACCTTGCAATACCCCTGAATCCCCACCAAAAGCTGCAGAACAGTTCGCCCCCTTCACTGCCTGCAGTACTCTAGATCTGCATGAGCGCTAGTGAACCGGAAACTTTTGTCTTAAGCGACACTTTCAAAGTGTGAGGTGCACGAACTCTACGTTGATTTAATGCGACGAACTTGCCTCGCAGGTCAGTATGTTCTAGACGAAAAAAGGCTCGCCACGAGATGCTGATTGTGTGGAAAAGAGGAACAGTCGGTACAAGTCAAGATGCCAACCATCTCGGTCTACAAGAAAGAAATGACTAAAGAAGGCAAACTATTTTTCTATATGAAACAAAAAGCCATACAGTGAAACAAGAAATTACTTCCTGCACGTTGTATGTGCGAGAGTACTCAGTAACAAAACATCTCTCGAACTCTCTTGGAAGCATTAACACAACTTGGTAACGAAAAATAATAATGCGATGCCATGAATTTCGCCTTAAAATAGTCGAATAAACATTCAACCGAAAAAAAAAAAAAGATCAAACAAAGGCAGCGTCCAATATGTTCTCACAGCTTTCGTGATACCATATGCGCACACCTGCCAATAATAAGCGAACACTTAGCACCACTCGAATGTCAGGTAAACATCCCCTTTTTAAAACCTTAAAGCTAAAAGAACAATCCGTTCAGAATACACTATACGAATGGAGCAATAGTCAAACGACGACGTCGAACGCTGCGCCGTACGTGTTACGAAGAAACAGCTACACGAAGGAAAAAACGTGCAGGAATAAAAACCAAAACGAAAGGCGACTTGTTGCTCAGGGTAGAACGACGGAGGCACCAACACAACTATACAAGGACTGCAAAGCACAAGTCCGGAGAAGACAACAGGGCAGCGACGTGAAGATAAAAAGAAAGGGGTAACCGATTCAGCAAGAAGTTATCCGGGGAGAGGTCTCGACCGACCGTCCTTAAACGCAGGTCTAGCGAACCTGTGAACAGGCCTCTTCACAAACCATTGTTGTGCTGTCAAGAAAAAGCTACAGGGAAACTTTGGTCGGCGATGACGAGACAGATGGCGTCAAAAAAGAAAGAAAGAAAAAGGAGAAGAAAAGAAGAAAGAGCTTCGCAAAAGGACGCCGATAGGACGACGGCGTTCTCGTCAACACGCAATGAGAGAGAAACAAAAGAAAATGCTCGACGGGGTGTTAGCACTCGACTGCCGCCCGCGCGTTCATCTACATGCACCCGCACGGTGTGCAATGACGCGGACGAAAAAAATAATAAATAAAAAAGAGGAAATGTTGGAAGCCTCTGCGTTCCACTCCATCGACGCGCCTTTATACACTTCTCTCAACTTTCGGTTTCCGCGATAACCGTGATTTATTCGAGCCAGCGCGAATCGCTTTCCGCCTCGGCAGCGCGGCTTGCGCGCATGCAGCGGGCGAACGATGACGGCCCCGAGTGACACGCTTCCGCTCGGGGCACCGGTGTCATGCGGGAAAGCGGCGGCGGAGACCGCTTGAAAACAAAACTGCGCTAGTTGGCTAAGGGGGAAAAAAAAAGTGCGTGAGTAAGGCGCAGTTGCGCGCATGACGTCGATGCCTTGTTTACGTTGCAGTTAACAAGTGTTGGCATTTCACCGAGGCTGTTTCACCGAGACCTGGCCCAGCAGAATAGTTGATGAGGCAGTGTTCACGAAGCACTGCAGCGGCTAGGTGCGATAGCAACTTCAAAAACAACTCCGTAAACAATTTCAGCTGTGACTTATTGGCTCAACGGTGCCTTTATTTAATCGCGAACTATGACATTACGACGAAATTACTAGCTTAAATTTGAGGCCGGGGAATTTAGCAGTATAACTTTAAACACACACGTTAAGCTCGAGTTACGGACAACTAGCAAAGTAATGTCAGTGTATCCGGCAAGCACAAACGGCGGGAACATTTCGCGAATGGATAGCTACATATTGTCCCACCTGAAAAGGCCCGATTACTCAACCCTTCACTGAAGGGCTTCGCAACCTGGGGCAAACTACAAGTAATTGCAATTCGGCCGCGGTATCACTTAAGCTACGCTTCACCGCGACTTCAGGGTTTAATTACACTCACTCAACTCCAAGCCTAAGTTATCTAAAAGAAGGAAACACCGTTGAAAAAAAAAAAAAAAAACCAAGGGACTCAGCGACAATATACACAAAGTCTAGATTATTTCACACCTGGCACGCGCATAGTAGTAAGTGAAGGCAAATACGTATTGCGCTGTGGAAAACGGCGATTAGAATTGGGGGAAACGAGAAAAGAAAAAGTTAAAGCCAAAGTAAAAGGAAAGAAGTAAAAAAAAAAAAAGACGACTAGGTGGGCACACTCAGTACGAAACTTAATTTCACGGTCTGCTGAACTGCGCGTCGCAGCGGACGCCAGGGCTATCTTCATAAGAGCGCGAGATGCCGCGCGGATTACGAAACCGCGAGTCGCGCGCTTTCCTGTGCCGCCTTGAGAGACGGGCGATGAAGCCATGCCGAAGGTGCGTGCGTGGCGCAAAGCAAAGAAAGGCGCCGCCGCCGTGCATACCGCCGCAGCGAGAGAGAGAGAGAGAGAGAGAGAGAGAGAGAGAGAGAGAGAAATCTTAATTCCAGGCGAGCGACTCCGCGACAACGACGGCGCGCGACCGAACGCATCCGGCTGCCACGGAAAATGGAAGGAAACCGGGCAACGCAGCAAAATAATGGGGTCTTCGAGCTTGCGGTGAGTGCGTCGCGCACTTGCCTGGCAGGCGGGACAGTGCAAGGCCTCGAAGTAACGGCGCTATGAGGGAGCTAGGAGGGCGGAGCACTCGCGCAAGGTTATGTACACAAGAGCATTGTGCACGCAGCTATCCAAATCAGGAGAACATAAACGCAGCGAATACTGGTCGTTAGCAATAGGTACATGTATCGCGCGCACGCGCCGAACGTGTTAGGACAGCGGTATAGTCAGCATTTAGCTTTTCCATATCTTAGCTGTTACGTAATGCATGCTTTTTCGAGATATACGTCGCTTACACCCATGACACGTGAGAAAATTATTTGCACATTCCGTATGCGCAACGTGCCCTTGAAGTAACTATGCGCGCAACGGCGACGAGTCTCTGTAACATCGCACAGACCGCTTTTTCCACGAATGATACTCCGCATTAGCTTATGCTCAAGGTTTTAGCGACGCCGCGCGAGCAAACTGCAACGATGACAGCGCTACAAGGATGGTGCCTGCGATCCTCACCGTGTTCATCTGAGCCTATACCAGTGCACTTCATTGCAATCGTATTGGTTAAACCTCTAATCAAGCACTAATCGTCGCCACTCTAAATATCCGTTGGCTTGGCAGCGACGGCACGAGCCGGAGTGCCGATTTAGACTTTCGAAACAGCTCCGAGATAAGAGATGATTGGCGCAGGCGTTGAAAACAATTTGCAAGTGACGTGGTTCGCGGCGCCTTCACGTCTCACACCGATAGTCAGAATTATTCCCGCCGAAATTTCATTTCTCCAACAATGAATGCCGGGGTGCCAATTCTCAGACACTCAAATTTCGTCATACTACCGAATTCGCCATCTTCACATTCGACTCACAGAGAACTGCTAGGACCGCTTCAATTGGCTCAAAACGGCAACATGACGGAAACTGAAAAACTGAGGGTGCTAGGGTGCCATTTTATTGAATAGCGCCCTCGGTTACATTCCTGTCAGGAACGCTGTGCACATTCAGCATGCAGACAGGAAAGCACTGCACTCACAGTGTTAGGGCAAAGAAAATCACCGACTTTCAACAAGACCACTGCTTCTTGTGTAACCATGATGATGGCTACACAAGATGGCTTACAACATTGCAGAAGGATGCACGCCCACACACTTACATTGGGTTCTTGTTCTAGACTCCTGTGGTGCTCCTCGCTTCGCTGCAGGGACCTCTTGGCGATGCGTTTATGCCGCAGGTGATAGTGGTCCCCAAACACCTGGAAAACACAAGAACAGGTCACCGTGAGATTCGAGAAAGCACAGTTTATACGCCTACTTCATAGGGCACACGAACAAATGGATAACAAATGGATCTGCGAGCACGAACTTCAATGACGTTTCAGCGGCATCGCGCAGGAGAACGCATATGTAGTGTGGCATACCCGTTGGCTGCTTTGTCTACAATTTGGGCGAGAGGGATATAGTACAACAACATAGCACATCGTTTTGGCAGTATACCGGAGTCCTTGAATAGCTATTAATTGGCTCTGGCAGTACGAACGAAATATAGGCATAATTTTCTTTTTGCGGCATTACATAGAACCATGGACTGAATTAACAAGGCTCTTCGCAAGTGCCGCGTGCCATTGGAGGGCCGGGCCGCCTTCGCTATTATGTCGAACATAATGATTCGCAGGCATGCGTTCTTACGAACAGTGCTAGCACAAGAACGTTTTTGTGAATACGGGACCACACTTTTAAGCCAAGGCCCGCCTCACTTCGATGTACCCCCCCTCCCCCCCACCCCCCCCACCCCCCCGCCAAGACCTTTAACTTCCCTGCGACGACTCCGAGAGATGCATTCCTGCAATTCACTAGGCACTTACCCTCTAGTGCGTGCGAATGCAAAAATATGACAAGGTACGTAAGTACAGAAAGCCAAGCGGGCTGGCATACCATACCGCATGCTGCAGGAAAACGGCGTTTACGAAAACGGGGCGAAGAAAAGAAGGAACCCACAATACCGCGTGCAGTGCGCGCACTGTGGCGCCCGATCACGTCAATTAAGACGGTGCCCATCGTAGGCATTTGTGGGTCTAATCCGCGAGGCGACGCCGCTCTACTGAATGTACAACTTTCATGTGTACAGTTTCCGAAACTGCGTCCACGGTACAGTGAGGTGCCTCGCTGCCATTTGGTACGCAGTGGTGGGTTCTGCATTCAGGTTCCCGTGAGTGCAAATAGCACACGCGCTATTCATAGCGAAATGCAAAATAACATTTTTAAACCTCGAACCCGAGCGCCAGACTAGCCGCAAGTCACACCACGTACATACCTGCCATCCCCGTGAACCTTAAAACTCGCGAAATCCCACGAACCCGACGACACTGAGGTGAGCGGATAACACATCTCTTCTGTTCTTTTTTGAAAATTTTGCCAAAGTATACGCTTTTCGAGTTATACGCAGGCACGAAGCTTACTAATATTTACTTTCAGAGGCAGCACACAAGCAGCACCAAACTTGGAGCAGCGAAGAATGACAAAGCAACATGTTATGAGATCTCAGCGATATTTCAGCGACTTTGATGTCGCCGATTTCGAGCTGAAGGATCTAAGACGGACTATTAACCGAACCTCCTTTGCGAACAGAGCTATACTTTTCGTAAACATCCGCGAAACATTCGTAAAATCGCACAACAATACCAAAATTCTGTCTTTACCTTCCGCAACGCCATTTATATTGGGCCTCAAACAGAGCGCGGCCGCTTTTCACTTAGCCTGCGGTGCTCGGATGTTAGGGCTGAGGGTGCGCGTGCGCAAGGACGTGCATCGTAAATCAGTGGCCGCTAGCAGCACGTTTCCGACCATTCGTCTCCAGATGCCTCCTACGAGGATGGAAGGAAAGACTAGGAAACGCCAGCCCCGCCTGCAGAAGTACACGGCATACACTCAGGATGAAAAGGGCCATGAAAGGCGCCGGAGATCGGACGAGAGGGCGGAGACGCCCCGAGCTTCTTAAAGAAAAAAGGGGGAACGGTACAGAAAGAACAAAAAAAAAAAAGGCAGGAAGCAAGAATATCCCCGTGAAACATCAGAGTGTTCTTTCAGATATCGCCTCGCCGGGTAAAGCCGCTTCGAAGCGCTTTATAAAGCCAACATAACTGGCTCTAAGTGGGAACTTCTGGAACCACTTTGCATTTGAATGAAGGTGCCAGGAATGCGAAGACCTCAGACAAGGAGAAACGTGAAAGGACGTGGAATAGGCAGCCTAAAAAAAGAAGAAAAAAAGAAAGAAAAAGTTCGAGACAGGAAAATTATTACGAAGGTCCGGAAAGAAGAGATGAACGGTTGGAAGGCTTCAGTCAACTGCAGGTGCTGTGGTGCGCACTTTGAAAGGCTCCGCGCGCTGAGTTACCACTGTTTGCATGCGGCTTCTCGTGCTTGTATGTATCGCGCGTGTGTCAATACGTGTGCGCGTGGATAGGTGTGTGCGTGATTGAGAAGAGCCTTTTTTTTTTGCGTTAGCTTGCACTACTGCAATACAAAATGAGCTAAACATGGTCGACTCCCACATGGTGTCCCAACAATGGGCGGTGACGTGATCAATGAATGAAAAAGCCATATTTTCTAGTGATCATTTTTTAGAGCATTTTTTAGTGAAGCCATCGTAATGATATGCGTAAGAACATGCGACAACGTATATGAATATGCTAGTAAACAGTAGAAACAATCATGCGAGTTCCATCGCTTAAACAATTTAGAATTTAAGCTGCACTATTTCTATTACGACATTCGCACATCGAGTAAACGCCTTGTAGCCGGATGCCAATCATTCAAGATTATCGTCAATGAATTTGCACATGTAGAGGTAAGTCGCTTGATTTTTTTGTATTTACTTTTTCAGTAGCCTAGGCACGCGTCTTGCCAGGACTTGTGCGCGCAGCCAAATATAACAGAAAGTCTGGGCTACGCAGCTGAGACGAAGATACCAGAACGTGCAACCTTTCGTCATTTTTTTTTCTCTTCAGGACATTGTCGTGTGCATAATCTTTCGCCCCCGAAAGTAAACGAAATCTCGACTACAGTTAATTCACGTGAAGACGTATCTGCGCACAGATTCCACGCGTAGAGAAACGAGCGAGTGAAAGCTAGAGATTTCTCAAGTCTCGACTTACAGTATAGCTTTACAGTATAGCAACACAGTAGGAATTTGACGCCTTTTCCGGCTGATCTTGTAACGAAAACTGCGCGGGAGAGGCAGGCAGAACAGATGAAGCGCCGCAGGACGCCCTGTATAGGCTGTGTCCTATCTACTCGCAAAAGAAACACTCCGCGACTGCCCTCCGGACCACAGTCCGGAACGACAAAGAGAAAATCCACTTTAACGGCGGCAATCCTGACCGGGGACCGGCCATATTTCTTCGGGTGTTCGAGAGAGAGTCACAGGAGTCAGCAATTCACGGGTAAATCTGCCACCGGGGGGGAATCCGAGGACTCGGAAGCACGGGACCGGATATAAAACAAAAGACTTGGGCCCGTTGGAAGGAGGGTGAGAAAGAAGTGGCACAAGGGTATGCTGGTGTAAGGGCGAGCAAAGAGTATCAAGAAAGAAGCAAAACGGGGACAGGAATCAATCCTATCAGCCAGGACAGGCGAGCTAGCGCGCACGGTCTTATCGGAGCTATACGTGCAGTGAAAAGGGAAGAAGGAAAGAGCGAAGGCGAAAGTCGATCGCTGTGCAGCAGCCGCGCCCATAGGTCGTCCGGACGCTGTCCATCCACTGCGGAGAGTTCCCTCAATTTCCGGATATCTGGACAAACGCCGTCGCCGACACCGCTTGTGCCAGTGGCACCGCCGCGCGGGCGGCCCCGATTTCGCCACCTCGTCGTGGACGTCGCCAGGGGCTCGCTGGGATCACCCTCCTCTCCAACTCCCCATTTTGCTTTTGCTTGCGCGAATATATGTATCTCGTGCAAGCGCGCCTGCGCTCAACGTCTTGTGGAGGAGCAGTGTACGCGAGCAAGGAAAAAAACAAAAATTAACTATACAGCTCATTTACACGCGGTGAGCTCTTTAGGACAGAGCTTTTGGTCGGCGACAGCGCATACGTGACCGCAGTGCTGGTAGATTGCAAAGTAGGACGTGTGCACTGATACGACGGAAAGAAAAGGGTGCCCACGCGCTGCTCAAAGAAAAAAAAAACCCGGAAGGTTGTGCCAGGAGTGAGTGAAGTAGATGAAGCAATATTATATATATTATATATATATATATATATATATATACAGGCGATACACGGTGTACCTTCTTGTCCGCATTCAGCAGCAACGAGCTCAGGGCTTGCAAGTTTCAAGAGCAAAGTTCGATACAGAAGTACAATGTTTGTCAAATGTATCGAAGCCACTGAGCACGTGACGGCACCTGTCACCCAGTCGCGCAATGCAGAGCTCAAAGAACATTTGTTGCACAGGGAGCCCGAGATTGAAAGTTACATTTTGCGCAACTTGACCAAACTTATATGTATCAGGTGTGCTACGAGGGCCCTCCAGTCAACAGCAGCCACGAACAGATATCACATATGCACGGCGGTTTCAAAACGTTTTAGAAGTGTACCTAACGGCCCCCAAGCAGCAAGCTGGACAATGGGGGACAGCGTAGGGAAGGCCGTGCAGTCGTTCAGCCATACACGACACTTAAGCAAGTGCTTAAATTACTGTTCACCTTATTTCGTTTTTCAAAACGAATAGGCTGTACACTGATACAAACCAATAACACGTGACGCAGATCGGCAGCGAAACTGTCCGGCCGCACAGGAAGAATTTTGCACGCTTCAGTGTATGATATAACTGTACAGCGCCGAAGAACGAGGACATCATGTGAGTCTTACAAACTCGCCAAGCTTCCGTGTCTTCAATGCATTCTTTTTTTCCCCTCGCGAGTGACACAAGCAGACTCATATTTAAGAACAGCGTCCAGAACCTCTCGCGGACTGCCTCGAATATTTAGACATTTCGAGTGCCCACTCACCCCGCTCATCACGCGGACTTATTTGTTCTCGCATCCAACAACAAGCAGCGCAGGGGGCCACCGAATGAAATCATTTTCCACTTCCAACGGCGACAGCAAAGGAAGTTGGGCTGAAACTAGGCGCGTTACTTCTGACATCAACTTTCCTCATCTTTCATACCGTTTGTCTACCGTCTCCTTTTGTTCCTTACCACAGCAAGGTGACACACATAACTTCTCTTTGTGACTTAATTAGGTACCTCACAGCTACGCCTCCGGCTCGAGAGGATGCACCCTCCGAGAAATTGGTTCTCGCTCTCACAGCAGAGCTAAAGACACGCACGCCGCAAAGACTGCGAAAGGCTGAAGTTGCTACTTTTATGTCCCTGTATAGCGCTATACATTCAGCTCTCGCGCGTAGCCGCCTTGCACATCCTCGTAGCAGCGAATACCGAACGCGTAGTTAACAAACAAATTATGAAACAACAAAAAGAAAGTAGCAACAGAGCGCACAAAGTCCGCTCTCGACGTCCACGATATCCTTACACTACAATAATACTACTAAAGAAACAACAAAGTCGGGCGTAATGTGAACGCGGCTCTTTCTCTTGACTCCTGACACGACAACCTGTCGGCCTAGAAATAGCGCGTTTCGGAGGTTTCGCGACACCATACGTTTGCTCAGTCTGAGTGCAGGGGTCGCGCTACACACACGTTACAAGAAAAATCAAGCGGGAATTTCGCGTTCAAATTCCTGGTCCGGGCAAGCTAGCGGGTATACGCATACTGACGTTGTTTACTTAAGTTTCCAGTCAGTCCTTTCTTTCGGAGAACTGAGACACGCCAAGGGCGACAGGCGAACAAGTTAAGCGCGGCGAACAACAGCATGGTCCACGTCAAACTGCGCGGAAGCCGTCAGTGGACGCAAACAGCGTGTCACAAAGCGCACTTAGATATGTGGATACTTTAAACGCGCACCGTGTAAAGTTTAACGTGTCGTATACATTTGAAGTTGTCTATATACGTGCTCCATTATATTTGACGGCAGCGCTAGCTTCCGTAGATAAACAAGCGAACGCGGATGAAAGAAACGAAGCGCTCGATACGCGCGAGGTAAACAGCAAGAAAGCAATACGCAAGAACACGGCAACGGACAGCATACACGCCCCGGTGGATAGATTACTCTGGACAGGGCTACAAGCGGATCGAACGCTGTATGTAACACAACATAGCGCGGCTCCTCTGAGCACTGCGGGCGTTTAACAAGACACGAAGCTTTTGCTTTTTTCCCCCTTGGCATTTGATCTCGAATGGGATGAGTTAGAAGATGCCCGGACGTCTTCCGACAGGAAGCTGATATGAAGCACGGCGGGTAAAGCGTTCGGACGATCCCAACATTCAGTGTTTCTGTATGCCCTCGAAGACCCAGCAGCAAAACTAGACATTAAAAAAAAAATTGAAGAACTGTTTTACCCCAACACAGGTATATGCATCCCCTGCGTGTCTACATTACAGCACACTTGCAGACTGCGCAGTCAATGTAATTTGAAGAGAAAAATGCATACGTCCTGGTCGATGACGCTTCACCGCACAGACGACAAAGGTGGAGCAGAAGCTATGGTACCGAACAGTGTACACAGCAAAAGATTACTGACCGCGATAAACAGGTCTGAGTATCTAATTATTTGCGCGGCAGTCGACACACTGCGCAAGAACTAGGCCACATCGCATCTCAATGGAAAATCATAACGCTCATGTAGAGGTCTCGTAAGGACGCCGGATAATTCCATCTCTCGGCCGGCTTTTCAAAACGAATGTGACGACTTCTTCCAAAATACGTTCCTGGCTAAATAGAAATGCGAGACTAGCTGGGAAGTGCCGCGCAAACCCGGAGAGCTTAGTGAAGCTAAAAGAATCGTGCAAGTGGAAGGAGAGAGAGGAGCACTACGACGCGCACAAATTCCTTCTTACACGTGCTGCACCACAGTGCGCCCTCACATTATTTGCCTGTCTCTTCCCGCTGCGAACGACAGAATACCAAACACGAATCGACCAGATACTAAGT
The DNA here is from genome assembly GCF_023375885.2 of Dermacentor andersoni. Lineage (NCBI taxonomy): Eukaryota > Metazoa > Arthropoda > Arachnida > Ixodida > Ixodidae > Dermacentor > Dermacentor andersoni. Next base: position 51,134,477 of record NC_092815.1, read on the forward strand.
TCACGTGCTATAGTATATTACCTGTATGTTGGCAAATACGTGAATCAGTTTGGTATCACACGTTGAGAATTTTTTTCTCACGTTACTGTTCCTTTCTGTTTTGTTTTCTTTTTTTCGGGCCCGCCTATAGCGGGATGATCGTGGCGCAGCTATATAGCTTCCTCGGTGAGCTAACGACAATGACAAAAAAAAAAAAAAAAAAAAAAAAAAAACGATTCGTCTCAGAACATATCCCCAGAGATCTCAGGCGGAAGAAAAATTGAATTATTTACCGAAACTGAACGCGGAGAAAGAGAGTTTACTCCGAAAAACGAGAAGTTTCCCAACGGGCTAGCTCTCCTCTAAAAGGAAATGTCAATCATAAATCTAAAAACAGAATAACGAAAAAAAAAAAATCAATCGCCGAGCTGGGGCCATTTCCGCCTGCGCACACCAATCCCTCTTGCGAAGCGTTGCGGCGCGCACATCACTCACTCACTCATATGCCTCGGAACGGCATCGCAGGTTTCCTTCTCAGTCAAACGAATGATGGAAACGCGCCTCGACCATTGGGCCGCTCTTTTCCAACACGGCGGCGACGATGTCCGTTTCCTACTCGCAGAGTTTCGGACAGCGTATGCCAGCGTTCCCTTCAACATTCCGCAAGAAAGAAAGAAAGGAAAAAAAATCAGCGGAGGGCTGCAGTTGCGACCACACACGGAAGCGTGTGGTGTATACGCGTACGCAAGTTCGACTGGAACGCGGCGCGAAAGCAAGGAAAAGAGCGGGTTCGCGCGTAATCCCGCAGCCCGGCCCACGACCACGCGGGGCCGCGCTGCAGGCAGGGACTCAGAGGCGAAGTCCGTAAATCATGACAAATGAGCAGCGCTAACCTTTGGCATCGTTTCTTTCTTTGTTCTTTGATTTTAAGGGCACACGTTCGCTGGCAGAGATACGCACGAAGGACGAACGAACGTCCGCGTGCGCTTTTCCGATCGCGCATACACCACGTGCGTGAGGCGCGTACAAACGGGTACGCGATCTCTTCATCGCTGAAGTTTTCGCAAGGACAAAAGCGGAAAGAAAAGAAAAAAGGGCCAGAAATATATATGTCGAGAGAGCGCCACGCCCAGACGAACGAAAACGGAAAGCCACGCCGAGGCAAAGGTCACGGTTTCGGCCATCATTCATATTGAAAGAATATCGCAACCTGTGCTCGGGTATTCACAAGTCGGCGCCTTTCGTCATCGCTATGCACACTGTCGGCAGCGGTGTGTACTAGAGCCGAGAACGTTGGTATCTTTTACTTCCTCGTCGCGTCTCGCCATCTCGTGAGGAGTCGTCGTCAACCCTATCTGAGAAAGTAGATTCACCCGAGCTGCCGGTAAAGTGATTCACTCTGCAGGATGTCAGCGCGGAGTGAGACACGGGAACTGTGTAATCCAACGTTTATACCAAGCCTGAGCGGTTGAAAGCGTTAGAACGTTTTCCTGCGTATGCGACTGTACCTGCGCTCTTGCCACATGCGACTAAGCGCAAGATAATCATACGGATGGAAAACGCTTCTGGCTTGCCCGCGAACATTCCGCTGAAAAGCGGGTGCTCCGACGACTGCATGAATAAACGATGCTATACAGCAGCATCGCGTTGCGACAGGGCTAGACGCGCCGCGGAAACTGAACAGCGTGCCCCCCTGATTAGCGAAACGATTGTCCAGAAAGCTGTGCCCGACGCGTAACAACGCGCCCAACGCCGTAATTCTTACACAAAAGCTCCCTTCAACGCTTAACGCTGCTCGGACGAAACAAAGAAAAGATTTGGGGGGAAAGCGGTGCAAGCGTTTCGCGAAGACTGCCTTTCCGCCTACAGCATTTACTTCGATTGCTCGGTCGCCTTCGCTGTGCTCTCTGCTGCGCCGCCAAATGCGCGATGCAAAAAGCCTCTTTGGAGAAGGAATCAAGGACATCAAAAGAAAGAGAGAGAAACAACAATAAACAAAAGAGAAACCACAGCCGCTGTGTAAACCCACTCCCCCACCAGCGGAAACCCCGCCATTTCGTCAATGCAATCAAGGAGGCACTCCCTGCAGCTTGGCGCAAGAGAAGTCCGTGGGCGGCAGCTTTTATCTTCCCTCAAGATGGACGATCAACGCATTTTATCCTCTCCTTGCCCCCTTGCTAAAGGGAAAGCGCAAGTCAGGGCTAAAGCTCTTTCTGTCGTCCGACGTCCCCCTGCGCTTGTTCGCACGTGTTTCCAAAGACGCCACGTCTACAGAGCAGCCCTTGCCGCCAAGCAATGCCGCTGCGCACTGCTAACACGCAGTCCAGCCCGTGCAAGCAGAAAACTGTCAGCGGGCTCAACTCTTCTAAGACGGTAACTAATGCCTCTTCCGAACGAGCTAATACAGTCGAACAGAAGAAACCAACGTACATGTTTATAAGCGAAAGATGCGAGTGCCCTAAGTTCCACACGCGAAACTAATCGCAATATATACAATTCGCTACCGCGGCAGTACTTATTGCACACATTGACTGCCAGGCTAATTAACATCGCCCGCAGAAACACCACCGCCACCATTAACAAGACTCGTCACGTATCAGTCGGAAGCAAAGTCTGTGACATCCCAGAAGAATTTCAATTTATTACAGCGAATGCAGTCACGCAACCTTAATTGTCTCAATGCGCTGCATTAGTCGGACATGCGCACGTAGAATGTTTACCACCCAATTTCAGTTTGCAAGCCTAGGCTGCAAATATTTTTTTTTTTTCTTTCGAAGCAGCTGTTGCCTGCAAACTTCTCGCGCCTATACAAGTAAAAACGCAGGCTCTACGGTGTGAACGCTCGCGGCGCATCGCGGTGGTATATTAATTACGCGGTCAGCTAAGTATACCTTACCAAATGCCCCGGTTTCATGACATCTCTCACAGAACAGAACGTGACGTTAATAAATGAGGCAGAGATAAGACGCCCGGGCGGCTCATCAGGCGAAGTTGCCGTCGCTCTATCAAACGGTTTCCAAAAAGAGAGGCACCCTCCCGCGAGCGAGAAACGTGGAGAAAATTAGGCACGCAGGGCGATATGACGTCGGGGACGACGCACGGAGCGGGCTGGCGATGAAAGCCGCCCAGAAATAAGGCACGTGGAGCGCCTCGGAGGCGAATCATTACCGCGGTAAGGCCGGAACTTTTACGACGTCCTGGCTTATGCAAGCGAGAGACAATTTCAGGTTACCTGAGGCGCACCTTAACTACTTTTTAATGGCGCTCCCCAGGAGGAGCCAAGTATATCCGAGCGCGAAGGGTCGCGTATACTACGCGCGCAGGGGAGAGTTCGGGAGATAAGGCGCTCCAAATACGTAATAGAAGAACAGCGCAGTAGTTTTACAAGAAACACCGAGCTTCACCTGGTGGTTCAGCCACCGTCACTATAGTGCGGAAGCTCGCAGGCAGCCGGCGAGTTGATAAGCGGGAAAGTTTTTTTTCTCCACATCGGCACTATGAGGCATAATAGTGCACTGTCGGCTTACTAAATGCGCTTACTTGAAGATAAACTTAATACGTTCATGTAGATACTAATTACTAGCAAGCAAACATAAGCAGCATTCGCCTTGGATAACGTAACTCAAGGGTTATATATTTAAGCCTGTTTAGCAACGCCACTTAGCAAGGTCCCGTTTATCAAACCGTGTAGCTAGAAAGGCGTTTCGGTAGCGGAACATGTTCCCACAATTTTATAGCATAGGCTAAAGAAATTTACCCCCCCCCCCCCCACACACACACTTTATAACGCAATAACTCAAGTGTGAGTACTGTTGAGATTTAATATAGAAAAAAGAAAAGAAAAACGAATCGAAGGAAAAAAGAAACAAAAGGCAATAAGTCCATTGCGCGAACAAGCCGCCGCCTACTTCCCCGGAATTAAAGCGCTTATAAAGAAAAACATTTGAGCGCCGCACACGACAACGCGCAGAGCGTGCACGTGTAAACAAGGCACTGGGTCGTTTTCTTCCACGGAATGAAAGAATACGGGAGGATAGGAAATACGGAGTAAAAGATAAACAAACAAGAAAAATAAACTCGAGCGCCATCAATCTCCGCGAAGAGGGAGCACGCTTGTGCGTACAGTATAGCGTATTAAGGGGAACGGTTGCATCTCAGCCTCATCAGTAGGCATGGAAGAAACGTAAAAAAAAAAGAAAGAAAGAAAAAAACCAGCTGTTCCTGAAGAAAAAGCTTTAGGCAGACGCAAGGCGCGGTTTGCTTTCGAAGGTCATTGTTTGTGCAGGCGTAAACGAAGCCTGCTTAATCTTTTCCCATACACACATTTACCTACTTTTCTTTCCCTCTCCCTCCCTTCACCCGGAACTTTCGTTATGGCAGCAATTTCGTTTCACTACGAGACAATTTCAGTGTATTGCATTTTATTTTCAAAACTTTCGCACTCGCCGTTTCCATTTACATCTGCCGCAAAGCTTATCTAGCAATTTATTATTTTTTGAGGACACCTCGCCCATTTACTCTTGTCTCCATGGCTCGCTGGTTGTTTTCCTTCAGTTAGTACGTCGCCGTTTCTTATCGCGGCTACGGTCTGGCACATTTTTCAGGCCCCCCTTAAACAAGACACACACACAGAAGCGCGCGCGCGCGAGAGAGAGAGAGAGAGAGAGAGAGAGAGAGAGAGAGCCAGCAACAGCTCACGCTGTGTCCCAAGGCGTAAAAGCGAAATCTCGGGTAATCTCTTCATTTTCTCTCACTACCCCGCTTTTTTTTCCTCGCCGCTTGTTTTCGGGCAATTCATTCTCGCAGAGGCGCGCCTTGCTATAGCGCAGGATAAATCATTCCGCGTAATTCCGTTTCGCTGCCCCGCAGTTCAGGAAATCTGCTTCCCTCACTGAAGAAGTGCTTAACGCGACGTGCACACACACCAACAGCTTTATTTAATAGTCAGGTAATTAGGAAGAAAAGAAAACTGCGCTTTCCGCGCTCTTTTTGTCACGACACTGCGAAGAAGGAGAAATAAACGCCAAATAAACACTTCGTCTGGATGTCATCGCCATATACTCGTTGCTGATAGACATGTAAGAGGTCAGCGTTATCGCATATTCAGTAGAAGATACGAATTAGGTCAGCCATGCAGGGCCGCCGGCCAACACTATCTACATGTTGGGTTACACGGGCACGGGCGCAATGCTCGAGATAACGAATATAGGCGAGAGCCGGCGACGAAGCTCAGTTGGTATAGAGCACGCGCACAAGCGAACATGGGAGCGACAGATATTCGTGGTTTTCAGACATACCTGTGACAGCGCGTTGCCTTAGGCTCTTTCGTTCCTTTCTCCTTTGGGAGCAAAAGTAATTACCGGGGACTGATACTTATGAAGCGCCGTCACAATCACGATATCAGTGTTCGGCGGAAGAAACTTATGCGCTTTCACATGCCGTCCTGTATAACTAAGTCATGTGACAAAAAAAAAGGGAATTGGCTACGCGAGAGCAGTTAACGAAAAAGCAAAAGGCGAGAGACGTGACCACAGAAGGCGTGCTAAAAGTATTTCACTAATTAGCCCCGCAGCAAGCCGTATACGTCGTTAATTCGGCAAAGATCAGAAAACCGACAAGACGAGGTGCCATACGTTGAGAGAGAACCAGCCGGGAACATTTTGCCACAGTCCAACTGGATGCCGCTTACTGCGCCACTTAAGACGTGACATAGTAAGGCTACCCCTTAAGCTAACGCTTGAGAGACAACCGACCGTCTCCCTATGCGTTTAAGGAACTTATAAAGACGCAAAATACGAGGTCGCGAGCTCGATTACCAGCTGCATGCAGCGGCCGCATTCCGATGGAGGGTGGAATGTAAGAATGCTCAGGTAACGTTGCATTGGGTTTATAAGCTGAAACCCAGGCGGTCGAAATCAATCCCGTCGCTTTGGAACGTTAAACTCCCCGTAATGTAGGCACACAGAACACACGCACGTATGCAAGTTTCGGTCCTTCTAGGCAAGTACAACTTTCGGGAACAGCGCATGGAAACGTTCGGCGAACAGCAAGCTATAAACCAAAGGCGACGCCTTTTCATCACCGATTTCGCTGAAGAAAGAACTCGACAGGGCTCAGTAAAATAAAACGGGCCATGACGCGCGCGAAAAAGAAAAAAAGTTCGCGCAAGATCGGCCAAGTGGGCCCAGCCGTCCGCAAACCCTCTCGTATAATAAGAGAGCGGCTTTTTAAACTGCGCGCCCTCTCGTCTCGCCCTTTTGTTATAAGCGCGGCGGGGACAACAATGGCGTGCTGGGAAAACTTCTGAGCGAATGAGCGCGCTGCGTACGGCGCATGCATCCGCAAGTGCGCGGAAACGAGAAAGAGGTTCTTCAAACAGAAACGCCGAGGAGGGACAACTGCGCTGCGACCAAGCGAGATATAGCAATCAAATGAGGAAAAACAAAACGGAAAACGAAACTTTCGGATAGAGGAGAGGAGCCTTACATACAGTACGGGTGAAAATTGCGAAAGTCGGCCGCCCGTAAAAGATGCATGCGCGAGTGCGCAATGCCACGTGAACGCGACACCAGGAAAGAAGCTTTGCTATGGAGGCGATTGCAATTAAAGGAAAAATAAAACGAGGAGCCTTTGAATTTGCACAGTCAATGCGAAGCGAATGAGGCGTTTTTCTCCGGCACAATGAAGCGGCACTCGAAAGTGATAAAAGGAGTAAGCCAGGTCACAGAAGTCCGCAAAATGCGAAAAGAATTAAAGAAAGAAAAGAAATAAATATAGGGTGGAGGGGGTACGCAGAAGTGGCGCGAGAGAGAAGAAACGCTGCAAATCGTTGTAAATAACTCACAGTGAGAAAGGAGAATAGACGCGGCGAAAAAAACTTCCAAATATGGGTTCGACGATGAAGACATAAGAGCGTACTTGGAGGGAAGTGATTTCACCGTTTCTTGAATAGAATGTATGCAACACGTGAAATGAACAAAAACAATCGCTACGTCACGTGCTATGGTATTTACACAACCGCTTGATATGTGAAACTTAAAGAAGGTTCGATCAATCGAACGTGCCGAATGTAGAAAAAAAGAAAGAAGGAAAAGCAATAAGTTGTTTTATGTTTATTATAGTTGCATCCATTACGAAGAAAAAGTTCTACATTTTTTTCAGGCGAACGACACATAATCGCTCAATATAGAATTGAAAACGATTTCGAACGAGCCAAGAGGATGAAGGCATTTCCGCTGCCATCAAAGGTGGCCGTGTCTTACGCCAGAAAATTTAATCTTGACGCCACTCAAATGATTAAGCTCCTGTCCTTTCCTACATTCTTGAAGTAAAAGGAGCCTAGGACCAACTTGAAAGCATACGAAAGCCAAGTGTATATAAATAAAGATTAAAACAAGGAAAATGAGAAAATACGCACTTGCTTTCGTATGTGTGACTGAGTTTCCGAGCACGACAGGGAATCAGTAGCCGTAAAGGGACGGCGAAGCGCTTTCAACGCGTGTAGTACCGGGGAGTAAAGCGAACAGCAAAGTTGTAACTTCAGATGATCCTGTCCCGTTTTTAACAGTCGAGTGCACAGAGCCGGACGCTATAGCATAATCGCCTGAGAACGGCTTCTCCAGGCGTGACGCGACTGGCGCTCGATGATAGTTTAATCTCTATACGTGAAGCATTAAACAAGACAAAGATCCGGCTCAAAAATGCGACCATGGAAATAATACAATTTCAGAACACTGTAGCGAAGAGAACTTGCGCTAGACGATAGGACGCGCTTCAAGCCTGGAAATTTGAACGAGATAGGGAAAGTCGGACATATGGAATGCTGTTTTATACTGAGTGTGGTAAATGCGCATTTCCCAAACATTAGAGACTTTTAGCGTGTCCGGTATTCGGACAAGCGCGGGCGGTTTTCCGGTTTAGCGGGGGCGCCAACCTGAGCGGCCAGATTGGTGGCGCCAGCTGGTGGCGCAAAGCTCAACCACACAAACACAGAGCTAATTACTATATTCTGCTTAGCTGCTCGCGTAAATTTTCGACAGTGGCGTAATCGTGTTCACAATTACGCCGCTGCCAAAAATTTGCACGGGTGGCGAAGCAGGATATGGTGAGTTACTGCAGTTTTAGCTATGCATTTGTCTGGTTGAGCTCTACAACACCAGGCGGCTTTACCGCTCACGTTTACGCCCCGACCATCCGGTAATCCGCCCCAACCGCTCCCGTTTACTGGAATAGCGTACAAGCTAAAGGTCTCTATTGCCTCCGATAGCGTAACGCCTTGCCGTTGTTTGCAATTTTTTTGCATCCGTTCAATTAACAAATTGGACAAAAAAGAAATAAAAGAGTTGACACATGTAAACCGAGCGAACAAGCTCACTGTATTACACGAGGCGCATAGGCCTGCTGCACGTTAGGTATACAGAAGGTCTGGTATAGCCAATGCGGTCACACATCGACCACAAATGATTGAATTATTCCCACTAATCGAGCTACATACAATTCATTGGTTACATATATACTAAACGAAGAACGGCTAGTGCGAGTCACTGAATATGAGATTTTCGCATAATGCCGAGACGGAATGGTACAAAATCCGGATGCTGCTGCTCTCCACGCACAGTAACGTCGTTGCCTGCAGGTAGAAGGGCAATGTGGCGAAGCATACACACTACGCGCAATGTTCACAAATCTGCGTTTTATCACATGTTAAAAAAAAAACAAAAAACAGAAAAAGAACGCGTACACATACAAAAGCACTGCTGAAGTCGTCAAAAATATAGATTCGTGTCAGTACCGTGACGTAAGACAAAGATTCAACAGTAACACGGTGAAATTTCGTGCGACCTTACCTTGTAGCTCAAGCTTACCACAGACGTACTCCGCGTTTGCTACGAAGCTATTAAAAATTGATTGACTGATACATTACTCGCAGTCAAAGCAAAACGAGCGAGGCGCATGCATTTTCGCGCACCGATCACACGAAAATAAATAACGAGCTAAAAAGAAAGAAGAGATTTTGACGCTGACAATTTCAATAAGCCCCGCGCACTGCAGCTCTAACCTGACGTGGCCGCTAGCTTTCAGCGCTGCTATCAACGGCGAAGCTTGTGCATGTTCACCTCACGGATCGTACTACACTGATACAAAGCTAATGCCATCCATGCACTGCACAACTACACCTAGTGCGCCATCTGATAGGCTTTCCCGTTTTCGGATGCGCGCACTTCCAGAAGACGCGACTTCCCTTGGCTCCCCGCTTGCCCCATTTCTGTTGTCTTTCTTCGACAGCGCTGACGAATCGCAGGGCGCATTTGGGCACGAACCCTGGGGACAAGAAGGGGAACGGATGGCGGAAGGAGGACGAAGAAGGAAGATGGAGAGCAGGCACTCGAAGCGGAAATTGAAAACTCGCATTAGGTTCCCTCCGCAAGAGCGACGGCGTCGCGCACGCATTCTCGAGCCTCAACGTCCCCCGCATAGCTGAATGCCGCCGCTGCCGGCACCAGCAGCAGTACAGCAGCAGCAAGCGGCTCCACACGCAGCGTGGTCCCCATTGTGCTGCTTGCGACGCCGGCAGACGCGCCGTAGCGTCGACTCACGAAATAACGCGAGCGCGGTTTTCTTTCGCGAACGTTAAGAGCCGGCCATAAAGGAAAGCCACCAAAGCCCTTCTCTCTTCCATATTCCGCGTTGTACAGCGGCGATGCTGCGCGCTTGGCCTCATCAGAGCCGTGCAGTGTGATGGAAGTTGGACGGTGGTTGCTAATACCAGTGAGCCGGTAAGCTCGGAAGCTGGCTGGGCCAGACTTAAATATTATAGTTAAGTGCGTACGAGCGTTTCACTTGCTTAGAAACACGCTTCCGATTTTGCGACTTAACACGTTAGATTTACCATTGCCAAAAGTAACACCAATCGTTACGGGTGCACAAAGGTAAAATATCTACAGGGAGACAAGGCACACAAGATGTGTGTGAAAGTCTGCAATGTCTCGGTGAACGTTTACAACGTGGTACATGAAGAGCACCAAAAGGGACTCGCACAATTCTGGTCTATACGTACGACCAAGTTCGCGAGCCCACCGATTATGTAACCGTACATGCAGATATACCTTCAGCAGTGCTGTACGGTATTATGCTCTTGTGACTAGAAGGAGCACAGCGGCCGGAGGGAAACTCAAAGGAAAATACAATGCGGCATCTGGAAGCGAGGGGGGCAAATAAAGGAATATGGGGAATAGAATACACAGGCGGTAACGCAACGCGGCCTTTTAAAGAAGGAAGGATGGCGCGGGATTAAACGAGAAACCGGAGAATATGAAACGTGACACTGCCTATAGATGGCGGCGTGCAGCTAGTGGAATGGGCAAGATGCTCTTTGATCGATAACAGCACAAGGCACGGAGAAGCCATTATGGAAAGAAAAAAAGAAAAGAAAGACACTCTTAAACCTTACGAGTACACGCACACATTAAAAAAGAATATTCCTTAAAAAGGCGAGACAGTCGCACGGCCAGCCTATAGCCACTTGTCTTGCACATATTGTAGCACAAGCATGCTGTAACGCACGTGTGCGCTAAGAAGAACAAAGGTGAATAATAAAGACGCAGTATATGCCTCAACGTCGGCCGCGGAAAATTTCTTTTTCGACCTTCTCCATCATTTTTGTAGTCAGAGCAAATAAAGAATGAACAGTAGGCAGGGCGTATCAGAGTATAAATGAATAAAAAAAGCCTGTTGTGATCTTTAAGAAAAAAAGGACAACCGCGCCAAAAGAAAGTTGCTAACTCTATAGACTTACAACAAGAAAGAAATAATGGTAATGCGCACGCGCTTTATGTGTGTAGTAGCGTTTACGATTGAATGGGGCGCGATGTTTCGAAAGGCAACGCTAACGTACCGGACACGTGTCAGACAGGTTTTGTTGCGCTCGTTTGTGCATACGTGCAGGCGCAGTGTTGCGTTGCTGGCTTGGATTAAGCAAACTTGGCAGGTGATAGGCACATGTGTGTCGCAAGCGCCTCACAGAGCCAACACGAAGGCGAGAGTAAGCTGCAGGCTTCAGCAAGGAGAAACCGTAAATCTACAGTCGTTATTCCTCGCTGATGCACGTTCCACCCACCCCATGCAGCACATGCGTAGACCTCTCCGAGGAAATGTGAACGTTCTTTTTTTTTTTCTCTCTCCCGAGCACGCGCTATCAAGATGCAGAAAAAACTGGGAAAACGAGATGCAGCCGCCGATACCACATAGAAATTGTTATTTGATCTCAATCAACCGGATTGCGCTGCAAGGAAGACCTTGAGAGAAATGGAAGTCTGCACTTGCGACTCAAATGTAGGAACATCGAATGAGCTTTCCTTCCTCGATGGTCATTTTCCTTTCACTGAGGATATATCCATTCACTTCACAGACTAGCCGCGTGCGTGAGCTGTAGGTGAACGGGAGGAGGCAAAAGAAACACTTAAGACATTACAAGCCGTGCGTCGCGGTCAGAACTCCCGCCCTGCGCGGCTAGGGCGGTATCCAGCGATTAGGCCAACGGCAGAGCAACGCAACGTCTTCAAGCGATGCCTGCGCGGGCGTTTTCGACGGTCCCTGCGCCTCAGACCTCGCACGAAGACGCCTGCTGCTCCTCTCTGTCTTTACGCGGAGCCGACAAAAAATTTACGATCGCCGTCAGCCGCGGCTCGCGCGCGGAGTTATGCCCGCACGATTTCCATCGATGTCGCGCCATGCAGCTGTCGCGTGGCGTATACGGCATGCGTAGCGCACTGTGCCTAATATCGCAGCAGCCAGTGGCTGGCGATCCCTCAGAAATACACACACTCCGCTTGGGAGACTATAGAACAAGGGACGCCGCTGGCGATTCCACTACATCTGTAGTTAGTGCCCGCTGGATAATATCTGTGTACGATATACCTATTTCTTGTTGATGCTATGGTCCGAGGCGACACTTTATCCGGATCTAATCTGTTTGAAGTTGCCATTATTATACATGGTTCGTCGTAGCTAGCCTAAATTCATTCGTTTTGATGAGTACGTAGCATCAGTAAACACAGAAGACATGGCGGCTGAATGAGTCAATACCGTTATTAACGTTGTATATTATTAGCTCACACGTTCTTCGAAGACTAAAATATGCGCGCAGTTATGAATCCTTACTATTGCACGAAATTCTGTTCTTGTTTTGCACCGTTTCTGTGCCTGTACACGGAACTCTGTCTTTAATCTGTCCTGCTCGTGTCCTTGCTACAATGAACTGATTGACAGCTCGTTCAAGAAGAAGCCTGTTAGACGAACAAAATATTCTAAGCAGCAGTCACTTGATGCGGGAAACTGCAAGTAGTGATAGTCAGGAAAGGTCAAGTTTATATAATGTTGAGTAAAATATAAGCTACAGTGAAAGCAGAAAGTAGAGGTCGCACTACACAGGTCAATGTGCGTACACGTCGTGTCAGTTAATAATTACATTCAGTCATGCAGGGCGACAACAATGGAACATGGGACATTCACGTCATAATCTCAGGCGTAATATCGCAAGAGGAAACCATAACTTGGCTACGCTAAAGGAGCCCCATGCAGAATAACCAAGCAAACACCTATTCTTTTTTACTACTATTAGTGTAGGTGCTACTACCGTAGCACGTACACTTTCTTTTCCGTCTTTTTACGCATCTGTAGTCATTCCTGTTTGCAGCAAATCGGCGGAAAGATCTCGAATTGAATGATTGAACGGGGCGCGATGTTTCGAAAGGCAACGCGAACGTACCGGACACATGTCAGACAGGTTTTGTTGCGCTCGTTTGTGCATACGTGCAGGCGCAGTGTTGCGTTGCCGGCTTGGATTAAGCAAACCTGGCAAGCGATAGGCACACGTATGTCGCAAGGGCCTCACAGAGCCAACACGAAGGCGAGAGTAAGCTGCAGGCTTCAGTAAGGAGAAACTAATTCTACAGTCGTTATTCATCGCTGATGCACGTTCGACCCACCCCATGCAGCACAAGCTATGCGTAGATCGGCACGTGTCAACATACACGTGCCGCTTAAACGCGAACCATTTCGGAGCGCGCAACGCCCAACACGAGAGCGGGCGCACGCAGGCTTGGAGACGCACTGGCTCCTTATTGTCATGCCGCTGTCGCAGCGCGAAATGTAAAGAAACAGCAGGGGCGCCAGTGAACGACACGTGCCTTTATATACGAAGCTGTCGGGTGGGAGTGAGTTTACATAAACAACTGCTGCCAGACACCTGTCGACTTGTGTCCCTCAGCCGAACAAACGCCTATCGGAGACACGCGCGCGCCGTCGGACGCACACGAATGAAAGGCGCAGAGCGCAGGCAATCATCGGTCTGTGCGTTTGTGCTGTTTTACGCGAGCAGACGTCACGGCGTGCAAGTGACGCAGATCACGCTTGTGTAAACACTATGTTTCTCAACACTATAGAGCATAGTCTGCATAGACAAGCTGCGCGTTCGTAAACAAACAGGCACAGTACACAAACATGTTAACACTCACAATATCTAAGCGCCGTGCCGCTATCATCATCTATAGCCAGAAGAGATGCTCTAGCTTTCCGTGCACTGTTTAAGGACCTAATTAATCGACTAAACACAGAGTTGACAAAAAGGAGAAGCCCATATGAAGGCGATGCCACCAGTGGGAAGTCTGAACAGTCTATACGAAAGTTATGTTATTTTATACGTCACCGACGTCGTCAGGAAGTGGGTACGCATGCGCGACGAGAAGCAAGACACGACAGTGCTTAAAACGACGTCCATCCTGTCCATCCTAAAACGACGTCAATCCTGCCGAGAGGCCAGCCGATGGTTAAAACGAAAAAAAGCACCGGTCTGAAGTGCGCTACCTGCAAGAAGAGACGCATTTTACTGCTCCGTTCAGAGAGAACGCACACACGGCGAGAACCGGTACAGCGCAAGGACGAAGCCTGAAGTGCGGCGTCTAGAAAGGCGGCGTTGACAGCGACGAGCGGGACGGCAGACGCGCCCGCGAGGACGGCGTCGCGCATCCATAGCGATCAACAACCTTGCGTCGAGTGGCCTATAATCTGCGAGAAGCGTGCGCGCCGTCCCCAATAGCCGGGCCGCGTCGAACTCACGATTACCCCTCGGGGGCCGGGCGAGAATGCCGACCGGGGGGACTGCGCGGAGCGAAAGAACAGGGCTCGCCGCGGCACTGCCGCAAAAAACCGGATCTGCTCGGTTCTTACGGCGGCAGAACGCGGGGACCACTCGACACCGGAGGATCGGGAACAATCGCAAGGCCACGCTTACTACCACCACTGGCTGCGCAGCACGCCGTTGCACTCCGAGAGCCTGGGCATTTGACGTGCCGCGACACAAGTGAACAAGCGGCAAACAAGGATGGCATTGTGTAACGGTGGCTATATAAAACATTTAAGACCTTAAGTTAGAACCTAACCAAAGAAGTTGAATATTTAAGAACTTAAGTTAGACGGCAACTGTCGCTACAGGAATAAGCGCATAACGTACACTTATGGCTGCAGTTGCACTGGCTATAAACACATAATTAACGCCACCGACGGATATCCCCAGCAGGCTCATTGGTGAAACTTTGTCGAGTTGCTTACTGGAATTGCTAGAACGCCTAGAAGCAGGTACGTTAAGATAAGCGCGCGTGAGAACGAGAATTGCCTCGGAGCTCGTGTTTTATCGATGATGACCCCCCAATCTTTATTACGACCCCCTGCTCTATACCGAAGGGTTTAGAAATTATACGCTTCCCAAGCGCTGAAGGTGAACCTATTATGGTAATTAAGATAAGTAAAGCACTATGAACCGACGACCATGCATGCGCCGCCAAGACCACCTACAACGGCAAAAGAAAACGCATCGTTGTTTTCGTTCATACTGGGCTACAATGCGAAATCGCTGGGAAAAGGTGCCACCGAATGCAGATTGTCTTTTGTTTAGTTTCCTTTTCTAATTATAAGCCATTCGAGTAGGAGAACGGCAAGCGAGTTAACAAGATATCGAAAAGTTGTGCCGGCAATTTACGAGAGCACTGTGGTCCGGACCGCGAAAACTCGGCATTGTCTCCTCGCGGTTTCCTAACTGTCAATCCACACCAGTTGGCCGTTTCGTTGAAGACCGTCAGTACCACGAGGGTCGAGATCTGGTTCAGTTGGCGCATGACTGAGAGGCGAAAACTAGCGTACGCAAGCAATGCACACAAACAAGAAACCTGGTCCCGGTGTCTTTACGCTCGTGTATATATACGTTGCGCTTTTCGTTGGTTTTCACTTTTCAGTTGTCAAGTACGTCGTAGCGTAAATGTCAGTATGCTTCGCGCACATGCTTAGGGAGCGGAATTATTTTCGTCCGAGGTTATGTATCACTTAACCTGCGATACATTACACGGCGCGCGCATCACTCGACTCGGTGAGTGGCATTAAATTCCTTCAGTGATATACGGGGGAGGAACAAGCGTTCGCGCAGGACTCACGGGACGGGGCCTGACAGCGTCGAAGAGCAGCGCAATACCCCATACCCAAACCGTGTCTCGCTGTATACACACGAGCTTATGCGTAATGCCGGAGAGCACGCGGAGAATGCGAGCCGGTTCCTTCAATCCAAGGAATGTCGCGGGAGAGTAGCTCGCGGGGAACCGTAAGTGAGGTAGGAATCGACGAAACACCCGGCGGAATTCGTAAGAGCGAGCGAAATGCAAGCAAAGGAATGGGCGACACGTCGCCCGAAACGCGGACGTGTATTACCGGCGCGGTCAACTATGCAGCTCTTGTAGAAGCACACTGCCGCATAAAGCCTTAATTGCTTTTCGCCATACCGTAACAGAGAATACCGTAACACTGGGACTGTAGCCCATGCACAGTGTATACACTGCGGGTATACAAGCAGCCCCAATTGGAATTTGTGCAATTGTTCTCTAACGGTGCCACTCCGGAATGCGATGGCGACATCTACAGGCGCGCCCGCGGGGTTCGATATAGCTTTTTGCAACGCTCTATAGGGACCTGCCGAGAATTGATGACGCGTGAAGAACGGTAGTTCCCTGGCCAGTACGTTCAGCCCCGCCTAAAAAATGTCGAAAGCTCGAATGTGCGCTATACGTT
Source organism: Dermacentor andersoni (assembly GCF_023375885.2). NCBI lineage: Eukaryota > Metazoa > Arthropoda > Arachnida > Ixodida > Ixodidae > Dermacentor > Dermacentor andersoni. The sequence continues at coordinate 51,150,566 of NC_092815.1, forward strand.
CGGGTTCAGCCGAGATATATAATGGCGAACAAAAACGTGCGAGAACATAATACTGAGAAGAAGGAGGCACGTGATTCTCGAGAAGACTACGAACTTTCAACAGCTCTCATGCAACGGTAATAACTGTATCACACAGTGCAAGACAAAACATCACCTCTATACTTTTAAACTGTACCAACCGAGAAAGCTGCATGCCAGTCGTGTCTTGACTGTTTAGAAATTTGTTGTACAAAACAAACTGTGCTGTAAGCAACAGACAGTTGCCCCATCAGGCAATGAACAATTGCACTATAAGATAAGCGCACGTAGGTGGGTGGGTGGAGACGTTGAGGCCATCTGTTGCTTTTGCACATGGACATGCGCATGCACATGGAGTCGTTGCAGAGAGGCTGGACAAAACGCAAGCAACTCGACGGCATAGCGAGATGGATCGAGACGGCGCTTAATTAAGAGAGCAATTGAAGATGACACACTCCCCGAGCGACCGGAAGTAGCACTCTCGCCACAGCTGCAGACGGTGTGGTGCTTTATATTGCTACGAAGACCTGCATGTATACTCTCTTGCTCGCCGTTTCGGACGAAACAAGTGCAACAACAGCACAATTATGCACGAAATAAAAGAAAGAAAGAAAGAAAGAAAGAAAGAAAGAAAGAAAGAAAGAAAGAAAGAAAGAAAGAAAGAACGCTAGGACACCGCTAACTCTCGTTTATTTCTGTTTTGCCTGGCGTTTAGCGCGCTGTCGTTGATGAAAACATGTGCCGCAAGCTTGGCCGCAGGTGTTCTATATATCGAATAAATGTGCACTCATCTCGATGCAAACCTGACGAGTAGACGCTTTTCGTACGAAACTAACGCCCACAGTCAACACCGATCCGCACACGTACAACGTCGTCAATTACGTTACGACCCCAGCCACAGTCCTCCCGCTTCCCGTCAAGACGACAAGAATGATTTATTTAAGGACGCAAGATTCGAGTTAACCAAATACGAACTCCAAGAAAGAGACCAGCAAGAGCTGCAAGCGCCTTACGTTCCACCGCACGCGTCACGGAGAACCAGATGCTAGGCAGCGCGTGAAAGTGAACGCGCAAACAACCTGCTATAAGAGGGGGGGGGGACAGGGAAGGGGATGGAGAGAGAAAAAAAAAAGGAAAAAAAAGAAGATTGAACAAACGGCACCACGCAGTGTATTCCCTTTCGGCGAAATGCAAACGATCTGTCTGTCCGGTCCACGCCGTACCCCGCGAACGAGAGGTCGTTGTAATTTCGAAGCTGCAGGGGATGGGGATGAGGGATGTAGACAGAGAAAGCGGGGGGGGGGGGGCGGGGGGCGGGTATAGGGGGCGGTGTTTTGAACGCCGCACGCCGTAATTCGAGCAAACAACTATACACACGGTAGACTCCGCACGCCCTATAGCAGCGAGGATGCATGCAATCGTCTGGCAGCGCCGCAATAATTTAATCAGCGGCAGCGGGCAATCCCCGAGGTCTTTCGTGCACAGATATTAGCCCCCTCGTTGTTCTCCTGCATACGCACACGGGATATGCAGCGAAAGGCAAACCGAGAAACGATAGATTAGGAGAGAGAGAGAGAGAGAGAGAGAGAGAGAGAGAGAGAGAGAGAGAGAGAGAGAGATGGGGGGGGGGGCTGCATGACTGGGGCCCAAGACGAGTGGGTCTAGCTAGCTCAGCACAGCCCAGAGGGTCGAGAGGGCGCGCCAAACGGGACCATACTCTACAGAGGGACGTTGAGTCCGGAAAAGCAAACACGAATGGAGGGGGAACTGCACGCCTCGCGTGTTTCTCGTGCGATCCTGATAATCCCCACCAAGCTAGCTTGCTCGCCACTCCCCTGCTTAATCATGCCCACGGCTTAAACTCCCCGTGCTCGGGCGACGTCGGCGCAGACTACAGGGAGCGAGTGCGGGGCTGAGCAAGCTACTCGTAGCATCTGGGTGAGAGGACGCAGCACAACGCGTAGAACCGAGCCGCGCTGGGAGGCCGCTGGAGCAGGGATGAGTATCAGGGGAGGGCAGGAGACGGGAACGAGAGAAGGGCATGGGGAATAGCTTTAGGCGTGGGTCTAGGGCAGGGTAACTTGACAGCGAGCAGGTCGCAACTAGAGCCGGAGAGCTGCGCGTTGTGTATTATTAACGGGGTCCTCGGTGCGGTGAACAAGCTTTTCCCCGGGAGGCAGCCAGGAAGGGGTTCGGTCAAAGTACCACTCGTGACGCACTCCCTGCCGGCGAGTGAAGAAGAGACCCATGCGCTCTGTGTATACACGTGTGTATGCAGTCAGAGCTCTCTCTCTCTGCAACGCATGCCTTCGGGCATGAAAGGCGCACTTTAGGCGAATGACTTTCACGCGCTGTTCTTTTTTGGCAAAGGAAAACCTGGCACACAAATGCCTAAGCGTGACTTCAAATTATGCTGAATCACTGGTGATGTAGGCAAGAATCGGTTTTATGAGAAGCGTGAAAGCTAATCATTTTGGCAGTACTGCACGCTGCGCTCGAACAGCGTTGTATGCGGAGCAGCAGCATCCGTTAGCGACAGGCGAAACATTAATTGTACCACAGCAGGACCAGCGTGAAGCAGCAGTCCATATAGGCGTCGTGCTTGCACCAACAGACAAGCATCTGTGCAGCAATGCAGGCACGGGCCGCGCAAGAGCCCTCCATTATGGGTACAGCGCCTAGAAAAACAATTTTGCTATCATTAGGGGAATATAAAAAAATGCCCTCGCATTACGCAGCCTGACCAGACACGCCATGGCAAGTCTCCACGCCTCTCATATGAAATACACTACACCGCACTACACACACCACACGCCAGTGCATCTATTGGGGCCGCAGAAAATAATGAAAAGTGTGGATCGCCCTATATTCATACCGCACGCAAACCCTGCATTCGCTAACAAAAAAGAAAATGTTAGGCGCGATAAAGAAAGAAAAATAAGAGAAAAAGATGGCTTAAGGAAACAAAGTCACCGTTACGGCTTGCCGTGGGAACGAAAAATCGTCGGCAGTCATCGGAATGACGTCCCGCACTGCGTCATGGAGCGACTCCTCCCCTTTCCGCATCAATTCATGGCATCGATGCGAGATCGGAATGCAAAATGGAACATCAGCGGAGGGGTGGACGGAATTGGCGGAGGGGGGAGGGGGTCGACAACGTGGAGCGGACACACCCAGTGGGAGTTTCGCTTGGTGCCGCGGAAGCCACTAACACAAGCCATGTACACGAACGGAACACGGCAATAGACGGACGAAAAGAAGAGAAGCCC